>NC_062966.1:5999921-6027442 GCF_023119035.1 Salvia hispanica
CAGTCCTGCACTGGACACTCTCTTTATGTGTGTAGGCTTGTTCTGCTGCTTCGCTGCATCGCCTTGCTTGTTAGTATTATTAGTATCATTGGTGTTGGTTGTTTCTGGCTTTGGCGGCTGAGTTTCGGGTTTCTTAGGCTCCTGAGGAGCGATGACCATCTGCGTGGGAGGGGTGCTCTGGACAGCGGAGTCAGAATTGACGGAGTTTTCCTTTTTATTACTGCTGCCGACGGAGTCCTGATCCGGCGCCGGAAGGCCGCCCTGCTTAGGCTTCCAGACGGCGGCGGTCATGGATTGGAAGAATCCATTCTTCCCCTCTGTGTTTGGACCTGCGCATGTATTCCCCATCCAAATGCTATACTACCACCGATCTATGGAGATCTCTTTGAAATGTGCCCTAATTGATTCCATCCACAACCTCGGATCAATCACCCCCTCCCAATTCATGAAGAATCCCTATCCAGGAGATTCCACTGCAACTGCCAAATTAAAATTGAAAAATCAAAGGAAAATCTGAGGGATTGGAGAGAAACGGCAAAAATGAAATGAGAGTAATGGGGATGGGGTGAGTCAACTCGGATCAGAATTGCAGCTATGAAATCAAATTGAAGCATCGATTTCTTCTCTTCTGATTCTCCCAATGCATGCATGTATATTAATCTCCCCACGGATAAACATCATTTTTTTTTTGGTAATGGTTATACCATATACTTATATTTTACTCAATCACGCGTTACAAGAGATGCTTACTTAAATTAATAATTAAATAGTAGTAGTAAGTACTCTCTCCGTCCCGCTTTAGCAGTTCCATTGACTTTTTTGCACTCGTTTTGTAAAAATGATAATAAATAGTTAAAGTGGAGAAATAATAAAGTAAAAAAGAGAATAATGTAGATAAGATTCTTCTCTATATTATTCTTTTTTTACTTTATTATTTCTCCACTTTAACTATTTATTATCATTTTTACAAAATGAGTGCAGAAAAGTCAATAAGACTGCTAAAGTGGGACGGAGGGAGTACTATATTAGAAAACATATGAAACCTCATTTACATAGGACTGTAATTTGGGATGAATACCAATGCCCAACCTAATCTAATACTGGGAAGGTCAGAGTTATCGTGCAAATGTGTATCCCAACTTATACTTATGCAATCGATATTTCGTTACAATATTTGAATCAAAAAAGATTTCAAATCAAAAAACTTATGTAAAATTAAAAAAAAATATATTGACATTTTTTGAAATTTTAAAGAATTGTTATTGAAAATTTTGAATAACAATGCATCAACTACATTATTTACGATTGCTCTACGACATTATTCAAATAAATTGATACAAATATTAATTCTAATTTGATCCAAATAAACCATTAGATATTTATAACCAAAAAGAGGGAATTAATTTAAAACATTCAAATTCCCGCTTCTCCGCAATCACCCGAACATTCTTCGAATGATTTATACAAAAATCTGATTCTCTGCCATTGTTGTTCATCTCTAACTGCGACTAATAATCCCTATTTACTTTGATACTCATTGTTTTTTTGGGTAATTGATCCCTTGACGACTGAGGACGAGTTTGATTTATTCTCCCGCTCTGAGTTGTGTTGTGTTTGTGTGCGTGGATCTTAATCATTCAATTCGTATTAATTGCTCAGTTGCTGCCGATGCCTAATAATCTTCACTCTGGAGGAGTTCCCAAGAGTAAATTGAAGCGGAAAACTCCCTCGGAGTTGAGGGTAACGTCTCCTTTCAATGTCCTTTTAACAATTTTGCATTAGATACTCACTTCGTTTATCAAATATGTTCTACTACATGCTTCATTTTACATTAGACTCTACAATGCTGCAATTCACCGATTGCTATTTAGAGGCTGGATTGGGATAAAATAATACACATAGGTGGCGTTCGGTTGTCATGACTAATTATCATGAGACTATCCATCTAGGATTAAGTTGTGGTGGTCAATCTTATGAACCAAACATGATACATATTTAATCATAAGATTTAGTCTTGCCAACCAACACCCCCATAGGTGTTGTGATTATCCATCTAGAATTAAGTTTTGAGTATTATTTTGGTTGGAGGGAAGTGGTTATGACTTTTTACGATTAGGTTGTGAAATTCAATCATGTGATATAACCTTTCAAACTGAATGGGCCCTGTATAAAAATGCGGTGAATAGTGGAGTAACTTCCAAGTTTTTCTTCTCTTATTTGTTATTAATTAAATAGGATTGTGACACCTAGCTTCAATGTTATCCCATTCCATGCACATGCCTTTGCATGGTGCATGTTTGTTTCTACACATACACATATAGCCCTTTAGGATTGATATTATATTGAAACTAAAGTCCTGCATCCATTTCTGAGCAAAAAACAGGAATATTGTGTTGTTGGATGTATGTTAAGAAGCAAGAAAATAGATGGAGTTTGATATATGATCATTGACAGAATTTCTTTGTACTCACCATTGGTTGCTCTGCACTCTTGTACATTGCCAAAGAAATGATCTTACATGGTTCTAATTTCTACATCTGTGTTTCTCAAGATATGCACAATGGGTCAAAATCCTTCATTTAGTATGTATGATGTATCTGTTAAAAACCAATCAGCAATAATTAGCTATGAACTGTAACTTAATACTCTTCCTTTACTCAACAGGGGGAACTACTGAAGAAAAAGAATTTACTGGAGGGCTCATATGATATCGGAACTTCTATTGGTTCCATGAGGTGGATGCATTCCCCTTTTTTCTTTTATTACCATAGATACCTTAGAGTCATTTCTTTCCTTCTTCAGGAATGCTGATGGAGCAGTTCCTGAGAGCAACAAATCTGATCCATTAAAAGCGGTGCGATTGAGAACGTTGGATGAACACTTTCCCGTCACTAAATCGAGTAGGCTTTTTTGCAGAAAGGAAATTCTCAAGGTTACAAAATTTTAGTCTAGGACAAATTTTTGTTTCCTTTTGCTGATGTCATTCACATCGTAATAACGTAATTTACTACTCCCACCACTGTCCACAATTATGAGTCGTACCTTTTTCCGATCCGGGTTTAAAAAATGTGAGCTGAAAAAGCAAATGGAATGTGTGTTCTAATTTTATATACTATTTTCATAATGTATGTGAGTGGAATGAGTTAATGGAATGTGGCCTACTTACCATTTATGCAAAAAGTGAATGAGACTAGTATTGTGTTATGAGATGGTAGAGACTTGTATCCGCCTAGTAATGTTTCAAGATATTGTCTATTGACAACGGCAGGAAAATATTCCTAGCAAGTGTGTTGGCTTCATTAAGAATTCAAGTCTCACTTCAGATTCAAAAGATAAACATGAAGTACAGAACTCATGGTATGTATTAATCTGAATGAATCATTATCATTCAGTTATATCTTTGCTTTTGTGACTGATAATGTTTGTTTTCTTCATGTACTTGGAAGTTTTGAGGGCACTGTTGCTTCAGAAGATGGCAATGACACTTCAAGACAAATTAACAACTCGTCTGACAAATGTGTTACTAATACTTTTAAGAGTGTTCGAGATTTATCCTTTGGGGGTGGAATGATATACAACTCCACATTAGTAGACATGGTATTTTCACTCTCCACAACTTTCATGGCCAGAAAAGGACTCTTTTGGTTTATGATGTGAAGTGCTCTTCTTGTCTTCAGGGTAGAGCTCTAAAAGGACTTGTTTCATGTGAACCTCATGCGGCTTCTGCTCCACTTGCGCAGCCTATGCATAGATCAGGGAATATTGTGCAGCAACGCCTTTCAGAAATCCATATACCTGGGCAGAAAAGTCCCCTTGATTTGACACTAAAAACTAGTATGCGTGTGCTGTCATCATCATCTGTTAATTGGTAAGCTCAGAAATATATTTCCTGATTTCCCCATAAATATATTAGTGAAGAAACCAGTTAAAAACAAAAATCTCTTAGTAGTACATACTAAGGGACCGTTTGGTAGGAAAGATAGATAATGGAAAAATATTATACGAACACACATGTTTTAGGTCAGATAACTCCACACGGACCCTAAATGGCATCATTGGCTTGTTTTCTGCCACTCCCTGTGACATGTGTACCTGTTTTATGAAAGGTAGAAACAAGGAGTTTATTTTATTGTTATTTGCCACTCCATAAAAATGAGATAGAAGATGTCTGTTGAGTTCTTTTTCTACTGGTTGTACTTTTTCACAATTTATGTATCCCCTCTATACTACAGCCCAACATTCAAAGCTCGGATGAAACTTCCACTTCTGGATATGTAGTTATCAATGTATCAGACTTGAAATGCTGATCAATATACTTAATGGTTGTACAGGTTTCATAGGTTAAGTAATTGTGCCACTTTAGATGTCATGGGTTTATTTTCACATGAGCGTTTCCAAGGCCAAAATATGACCTTGGCACACCCTACCTGCACCAGCCAAATCGTAAGGTTTGGGGTATTTCATTCTTGGGTGCACCCCCAATCCAGTCTACCCCATGTAGTTATATCAACATTGACATCTGCAGTAGCAGGTATTTTTGGTTAAGATCATATATTCCTAGTAATTTCTTATCTCATTCATTTTCTCCACTTTTATAATGTTATCATTTCTCAAGGGCAATCGGACTTCCTAAGTAAACGGCAGCAGGGATGGGAGGATTCATTTCGAAGTCTCTACTACATGTTACGTAAGAAATTGTGTAAAATATTTTATGGTAATGATCTTTTTTAATATAACCTTTTGATGTATCTGAGTGTCCGGTGAATTGTCATACTCTGAATTCTGCTGCTCCAATCCAAACTCTTATCATTGGATGAAAATTACAATAGTTATCTATCAATATATTCATACCTAAACCATCAATCAAAGTGTTTAGACTCTCAAAGTTGTCTTCTCCTGGCACATAAGGTGGATGGGACAATCATTTTTCAATTGAGAATGCAATAGTACAGTACCAATTCTCAAAGCATCCCAACCTTACTCAGTCATGATATTTTTCTGTTCCAGCTGTAGGGATTTGCTATGCTTTCTTAATGAAAATTCATTTGTTTTCCATCCTGTACATTTGCAGTGTGCACAGTGCACTTTGTAGCTATGTTTACCATATCTGATGGCCCAAACAAAACTAAGCATCCTTGCTATGCCTATGTGTCACAATCAACGAGAAGTCTGAGGTCACTTCTGAAAGAGCATGTGAGTAATTTATTCTTCTATATAGCTACATGAAGTTGCAATCTGGCATTGCTTGGTCTGTTTTACCTATTTCTTTGTGTGGCCATTCACTCTATCATAAGGCTGGTTAGCAAGAAATAATGCTTTCTTAATGCTTATACATATGCTTTTGCAGGATGCTTCATTTTCTATGCCTCTTTGCCACTCTAAAGTGGAGGAAGTCACTGCAGAAGACCTAGTTGCACTTTCTGAAATTGAAAGAAACAACCTTGGAAAGGTTTGAAATCTGTCCATTTTCCTTCAAAGGTATCTCGTGAAATAGGGTGCTTGAGGTATAGGATAAATTATTCAATTTTGTTTGTATTCATTGTTGAGGAATGTGCAGCCGTTAGAATCTGGCAGTGCTTATATTTCCAGTTACAGTCTGATCCAAGGTTTCTTGCTTTTAGAAGATCAGAATTTTCAGTCATCTCTGTTACTTTTGTTCTGTTGATTTTGAAGAATGGTTCACTTGGATTCAGCAAACCAATCATGGCCATAGCTAACCCACAAATTTTATTCAACTGAACGATGCAGACGCGAGCTATGGAGTCCCTGATTGGAGTTGATAATACTCCACAATCTCTGTTAATGTTTGCTGGGAGGAATGTCCATGCTTTGTATGATTTTTTGTTAAATTATAGGTTAGTATCTGGCATTTGTTTGTTCATTTACTTATCATATGGCAAAGAAGAAAAAAAGCTGCATATTACAAAGTTTTATCTGATTTTTTCATCATCTCAAATCTCTTCATTTCTTTGGTTCCAGATCCCTTTACACCCCTTTAAGTGGTACTGATGTACCTGTTCTATATTCCCCAGTTCTTTTTGAAAACGCTTCACTCTGTGCTTCTGAGGCAAGTTCTTAGTACTCCTAGAGCATCATGATTCATTGATTACAGTTATTTGTTTGAATGTTTGCAATGAAGAGCATTCCATTATAACTTCTAGGAAAAAAGTTATTCAGATCATGATTGTACCTCTTGATTTCCACTTTAAATTTTACCAGAAAGGAAGATAAAAAGAAAAATACAGACTCTTGATGAATATTTTAATTTCCATGGCATTACTCTCTGTGTCTCACCATTTGCTGCACATGTGAATTGTGCAGGTCAGATGCAAATAGGTTAGAAGGGTGGTAAAGGACTCTAATATGTATAGTGAAGCCATGAGAAGTTCATCTCCAGGCATTTGCTATAGTATTGAAATTAGGGATGCATATATTCCGCCTTGGGTAATTTCTGGAGTTTGCGATACTTTGCGCTCAAATGGGGGTGACTTTCAAGCCAGGTATCTCAACCTCTCACTTTTTATCTGTTTTCCTGTCTAGTTAGCTCTTCTGCAATGTTGATTGGTTGTGTCTACTTTCTGCTGCCTTAACTTTGATGTGATACACATGCAGTTTCGTGACAGAGTCCACATCTATTGGCTTGAACGTTGGTCTAGACACAGCGACTAACCAACCTCCCCAGCAAGCCGAGACAGGTATGCAAATGGAAGAGAATGAATTTTCCTTCGGTATTCCGAACACCACTCTTTCCCTTCAAACACATTCTGCCTTTTTAAAAGGACTGAAGTATGGTGATGCTTCTTACACAGCCTTGCTATCACGATTGATTAAGGTTTAGTATACAAGCTCTTTGGAACTGCTTGTTTGTAGGTTCTGGTCAATCACATTTTGTTTTCGATGCCTCAATAGAGACATCTAAGTTTCGCAGAGATCACTTCACTTTTTTCAGTGTTTTAACCTAATAACCTATCATTATATGGACGAAATGTGGAAAGAAAATAAGAATAAAAATGGTTAAACAAATAACGCTTTGCAAATCTGAAGAGTCAAATTTAAACAAGGGTGGAAAATGGTTTATTTAGCAAGTAAACTAATGAACTTGAGAGGTCATCCAAAAATGAAATATACACAGATGTGGAGCAGCTAAGAGAGACTGACATTGCTAAGGAGAGACAGTATTCATATACTATTTGACAACTGACAAGATCACTAAAAGAATGTAAGTAAAGTCGAACAATGGCTATCAAGCACCCGATCAATCCAGCTGCAACTAGGACTTGAAGAAAAAACTACATCCATTTTGATAATCTCCATTTAGTTTTGCGAATTTGTAATGAAATGATGCCTCCATAACCCCACACGAGGACTTCGGTCTAAAAGCACTAGCATGCCAATGTTGTTGGCTGATAAACCGAACATATACCTGAGAAAACAAGAACAACTTTCATAAGCACAAATGCAGCATTAGTGCAAGATTTGTTTTAATCCACTTGCTATGTTTCATTGTTTTATCTTTTAAATCCAGTTGGCTTAGAATTAAAAGCTCTATATACAGAGTTTGTCACAAGTTTCCATGTAATGTATCTGGACATAACTGATTTATGCATAATGTCAGGTGAAATATATAAGCAGCTTCGCTTAAGAGTGAATAATTTCAATGGGTAAAGTGAAAAGTAGCCTTTAAGCAGTAGAACATGCAGCAAAAGTCAATCATTTAGAGTTTGATGGATATGCACTTACCTGGCTCTTCGGCCTCTTTTCCTCCAGCTAAAAATAGGAACAATCCACTGAAAATGACGAGGAAATATTGGTCAGCAGCTAATGAGATAACATATCCTCGGGATGACAAGAAACTAATATGTAAAAGGCAAAGGCATTAGTAATATAAGATCAAGCAAATGATAATCACTACACTAGTGAATGTAATTGAAACTTCTTAACATGGTTAATACTCCAAAGAAAAATCTGGAAGGTTGGCTTTATAATATAACAGTGTGTGAACTCTTGTATTCATCAATATGTTGTAAATATCCAACAAGCCGAGAAGTATAACAAGACCCTGATGAGATGAGACCAAGCAGAGCAATATGATAACAGCAAATAAGCAAGAAACTACTATTTTTTCTGGTGATTGCCCCAACAATTGAAAACTGAAGAAGTACTGTGCTACTAATAGACAACAAGGAGCAATTTTTTACTAGTAAATAGCAGGAATACATAGACTGTGCTGCACAGGTGCACTATTACTCAAAGATTATATTATGGGCAGTTGTAGAGAAGATAAATAAACAAAACATGGTAAGAACATACATTTTAGGTCATTTTTTGCCATATAACTCCAAGATAGATTAGTCATCTACCCTACCAAACTGCCCCATGATAAAAGTCTACATTCTACTATCTCATTAAATGCATATTTAATCAATGGGGGTAACAGATGACAATCAGCATATAACAAAGCTGGCAAGTCATGCCAAAAACATAGAGTTACATAATGGGGAGACGAACAGAAATATTGCCAAATACTGTAATCAGCATTACCTTGAATATTGACATGAAGGAAATTTTCCTAGTCTCCAATTGCTTCCTCAAGGGCGTATGCTTTGGAGACATTTCTTTGCACAAGTTCTGTGCTATCTCCTTCAACAGTACTACTTGTGCTTTCTCAGTCCCCATGGAGATAATGGCTTGTCTCATAGACTCTCTATCAGCCTCAAGAGCATGAAGTCTTGCATATAACTTTTGAATCTCAAGGTCTCTAGAACTGGAAATATTCAACTCCTTCAGAGTTCCCATATATTTATCACCACCAGCAAAAGAAGCATTGCAACTCATTGCTCGATTATTGAAAGGTCCCTGTTGAACAGAATCAATTGTGCAGACTCTGTCGCACGATTCATCTCCATATTCTGATGCATAATCTGCCTTCCTAGGATTCTCCTCAATATAGGAAAATACAGATTTCTTGAAGCTGTTGGCAAACCTTGGAGAATAATACCTGGAAAACTCTGGGCCTTTTTCTTTAGCCATTGCAAAAGGCGACTGTGGGCCATTCCTTGCGCTCATAGCTCTTGGAGAATGGCCAACGATTACTTTTTCAAGCACATTCTTTGAATTAACTGGTTCCCCATCAGGATAAATGGCTCTTGGACTTTTCTCCAATTGATTGATTCGACACTCCAAATCTTTCAATTGGTCACTTGAATGTGGATTTTCCCCAAATGCATATTTCTCAATATCAGGCATTTCATCATCACCATTTGGATAGGTTTGTGATTCATTCAAATTGCACCGGAGAGGAGGGTACATCTCATTTACATAGTCAAATTGACCTTCGATGTCCTCAATCATGCTGAAATTCCGGGTCATAGCCTGGACGACTCCATCAACTTCAGTCTCTGAGAGCCCATAACTCATCATCTTGTGTCTATAAGCCTCAATCTCACATGAAAGTGACTGTATGGCCTCCTCTCTCTTATACAACATATCCTCCAATCCCAACGTCTCTTGCTGATCATGAGCCATTTTCTCTTCTGCAAACCTCTTGAACTGCCTTAATTCCATCTGAATCTCTGCTTTATCCTTCTGAAGCCTCAGGATCATCGAGAGAGCTTCATTGGCAGCCGTGGACGCAGCATTCCTCTCCTCCTCCAACTCAGAAATTAGGTCCTCAATGGTCTGCTGCTGGCTGATCACCATCTCACGGAGTGCTGTACACTCATTTCCTAGCTCTACACGGGCATTTTGTGTCACGATAACCCCTTGGGTGGAGAGGCAGGTTTCTTCCTCAAGCTCATTACATTTTCGCTTCTCCATCATCGAAGGATCGTTGCAATTGAAGTCGCGGTCACACCATTTTATCTCCCCAGACTCCATTCACCGCCAATACTTGTCTAGTAAACCCTCGATTCCACCATACTCGAGAATTGTAGTTTCTTCAGATAAATCGAAACCACACTACTTCCCTCGGTGAAAAAATTAAACAACAAAAGACAAATTTCTAGCAGGTTATCGGTTCGTTGCTGCAAAACAGAAAACATGTAGCGTTCTGGGTCAAATATTATCCCTAAAACAATACAGTATCCCCAAAATTTCCATAAGAATGATAAGTATAAGGCATTAAATCCGAATTTAATCGTCCCAATCAGTTCCGCGCAATCAAAGAAATATATGCATCTCAATTACCTAGCAGCTCTGTTATAAAAAAATTTCCAGGAAAATGCCTTCCACTGCGAAATCAATTAGGTCGGAAAGTGGCTGGTAACAGAAATTTTCCGGCCGAAAAGGAGATTAGGGGTAAAGAGAGGAGGGGAGCGGAGAGGAATTCGCAGCCCTAGAAGCGTTGTGCGGTGTGTGCTTCCGTTATTTGTTTCAGATTAGCTTCGTTTTCCGTGGAAATCTGTAGAGAGAGAAAGAGGATTAATCGCTGTTTTCTAATCTAATTTTAGAGAGATAAATCAAAACTGGGAAGAAAGGAGGGGAATGGCAAGAAATGCAAAATTTCAACTTGAGCCGCGCAATGACCTTTTTGCCCTCCAAAATTTGAACAAAAAACACCATCACTTCTATACTCTAGCCGGACGGCCGCCGTCTCTCTGTCTATCTCTATTGCTCTTTCTCTTTAATCTCTCTGATTAAGCCTCTATAAATAGATATAATCACATTGCAAGTCACATTTTTGGACATTTCAATTATCACCTCACGAAAATATCGGTATCAGCTACTACTGCTTTTTATTGGACATCTCTTAATACACCAAAAAAAAATTGACATATGCACACTATTTAAAAAAGTAGAAAAATACAATTCAACCCAAACGTCTCTACCTCTTTTTCTCCCAAAACTTTAAAAAAAATTCTAACCCGCACCACGGCTCACGAATCACGATTATGTTCCACCATTGAATCTCACTTTTTCCCTTTCCTCATAAATTCCCAGTCACTATTAAATCTCTCTCTTGCCTCATGATTTTGAAGAATTGCAACAGTATGATGTGTTCCACCATTGAATCTCTCTCTTTCCCTTTCCTCATAAATTTCCAGCCACCATTAAATCTCTCTCTTGCCTCATGATTTTGAAGAATTGCAACAACATGAATTGCGTTGATTGTATGTACTACTAATGTGGAGGATTTAATTCATGGTTATAGAATGCACAAATAAGAACAAATATGAAAGAATAAAACAGAGATTGTCGACTCATTATTTCACAGCAAGGGAGATCGTCGCCGCCGAAGTTGAAGACGCCGGATTTTAGTTTTCCGGTTAAAACAACTAAAATGAGGGAGATTAGAGGTAGAGAAAGAAGGGGGGTTGTTTGGTGTGGGCTGGATTTGGAGTGATTATATTTTTTTAATTTTTTAAATAGTGTCCACGTGTCAATTTTTTGTTAGTGTATTAGGAGATGTCTTATACTCCCTCCGTCCACGAATAAGAGTCTCGTTCACTATTTTGCACTTATTTTGTAAAAATGATAATAAATACTCTCTCTGTCCACGAATAGGAGTCCCGTTTTTCCATTTTGGTCCGTCCACGAATAGGAGTCCCGATTCATACATACCATAAATGGTAAAGAGACCCCACATTCAACTAACTCATTCCACTCACATATCATTTAAAACTAATATATACAAGTGGGACCCCTATTCCACTAACTTTCTTCCACCCATTTTTCTTAACATTTCTTAAAACTCGTGCCAAATAGAAATGGGACTCCTATTCATGGACGGAGGGAGTAGTTAAAGTGGAGAAATGATAAAGTAAGATAGAGAATAATGTAGACAAAACTCTTATTTACATTATTCTCTATCTTACTTTATCATTTCTCCACTTCAACTATTAATAATTATTTTCACAAAACAAGTGCAAAAAAGTGACCGGGACTCTTATTCGTGGACGGAGGGAGTAAAAAGTAGTAGCTGATCCTTACAGCGAAAATTTGGGGCACGTTAACTTAAGCACATGATTAGCTTATTTTCCGACAATTTGGCTACTAACTTTTAGCTATAATATTAATGTTTTTTATTTAGATATATATTTATCACTACTCGTATAACCATCCACCTTCATTGTTCTATTCCGTAAATGTGTTTTAATATTCTTTAAAAAGGAGCTAATAAGGGTATCATTGTACATTAAGGTAGCAGTAGCAGGTTTCATGTGATTCAGTGGAAGTCATTTTCCTGAAAAAGGAAGAAAAAAGGATTATCTTTATAAATAACAACACATGAAATCGTTGTTGCAGTTGGTTCCTCTCCTTTTTTGTGTTCCTACTTTAAGGACTTATCCAACTAATAATCGCAATATGTAATTTTCAAAATCAGTGGCAGATCCAGAACTCATAAACGGAGGGGGCGAAATGTATATTAGTAGGTTGGTTTAGGGCGAAAATGACAATTTTGACCGCCCCCTCCTGCCCCCCCAAGATCCGCCTATGTTCACAATGATTTCTTCACTAATGCGATAGCACTACGTTACACATATGAATTATGATTCTGATAATTATGATTTCTGTGGGGTATAATTTTTCTTAAAATCGAAAGAATTGATAATAAATTGTGTTGAAGGCCGGCTAATAACAATGCATAGTTTAAACCACGAGAGTTACAAGTATGAAGTATTGGAAATTTTCTGCGTGGATTTCCCAAACTGTCATTTCCTTCTTGTCACTTTCTTTACTCCAACCCATTGTAAAAAGAAAACTAGTTAACTTTGGCTTGATCGATACATTTTGGTCCTGTTTATTTGTCCCTACAGCAACGATCAAAACACATGAAGCTCACGTTTATACTTCGTTCTTACTCACTATTTTTCAGTTTATCAAGAAAAATCTCATTTTGTCATAAATGATAAGTAAATACTTAGACCATCTCCAACATGTTAGGAGAGGTGGCCTAATTCTAAGGCGCAACAGATAAACAAACCTCCTCAATTGCAAAAATATGATAAGAGCGCAATATAATAGCACTTAATATGGACGAATCAATAATATGATAATGAGAAGCGATAATAGAAAATATCAGCACCAAGATTTTACGTAGAAACTCTCTTCAGTATGAAGAGATATAAACCACGAGACCCACCGCTATCACCAAGGAGAGAATACAACCAAGAAGTTTACAATGATATCTAATCCTTATCAATACAAGGAAAGCACTAGATAATCAATACAACTTCAAAGCAGATGAAATAAACATCTCAAGAAACTACTATCACGTTCAGAAACTCGCAACTGAAGATCGAGACTGCGCAGTGCAAACTTGGAGAACACTTTTTTTTCTCTTCTTTCCTCCTACACGATTTTTTCTCTCTTCTCGCAATAAGGAAAGCTCCTACACTCTTGGTAGGTATTTATAAGTTCTCCATGACCTATTTAAGTAAATAAATAGGTCAATACCATATGAGTCTTTTTTCCACAAGTTGGGAGCCCTAACCCAACACAACAGTTCTACAAAACTTAAAATGGGATAGTGAAATACCTCCAACAGTACCACAAAACCAATCCTATTATACTAGTTTTTAAAAATATATATATCTCTTTCTAGGTTTACACTAAAACTATAAAAAAAAAATTATTTTTTAGATTTTGATTTATTGCATTAAAGTCCAAATCAATTTATATTTATAAAAATAGAATAAGGAAGGAATAGAAATTAAAATAGTGAGACAGAAAAACTTTCATGAAGAAGCGGCATGGAGAAAAAGAAGATATGAATAATAACATTATTTAATTCTATTAATATTTGGTTAGTTATTAATTAGTGAGGTGAACCATATTAGTTAAATTGAAAAAAAAAATTAAATTAATATTATTGGTTTAATTACACTACAGGTACATATTAGTTAAATTAACACTACATGTATATTAATATTTGAGAACTTCTACACGTTCATAATTTTAAATATTAAGGATTGTTTATTTTATTTTAAAATTGACAGAATCACCAATCATTAATTGTCAATAATAAATTTCATATATAGTTATATTAATTAATAAATCTTATATTATATTATTTTATTTTATTTGAGTTATTGATAAAGTGTTATGGGATTAGTGTGTAATTTAGATAAAATATATAGGTACGATTGAAAAGTATAAAAGGTAAATGAGTGGAGAATATTCTTTTAAGTTTAAATTTAATATAAATGGTTGGAATAAAATTACTCCCTCTGTCTCAGCTAAGATGATAAAAAAATTTTCGCACTTATTTTGAAAAAATGATGATAAATAGTTAAAATATAGAAAAAATAAAGTGAGTTAGAGAATATTGTAGAAGACACTATCTTCTACATTATTATTATTTTTACTTATTCTCCACATTTTAACTATTTATTACTCCCTCCGTCCCAAGGTAGATGTCACACTTGAGGATTGACACGAGATTTTAGGAGGTGTTGTTTTGTGTGTTAAGTGGAAAGAGAAAATAATATATTTATATTAATGTGAGAGAGTACTTTTTTCAGAAAAGGAAATATGACATCTTTTGTGAGACAAACTAAAAAGGAAAGTATGACATCTATTATGGGACGGAGGGAATATTATTTTTCCAAAACACGTGAAAAAAGGAACGTGTCATCTTAGCTGGAACAGAGGGAGTAATATCTAGTGTGACATTTACCCTTAAACAAGTTTAACTTTAGTGTAATAATTAGAGATACTTATAAATTATAGATTCCACTAACAATTTCAACTTAAAAATCCGTAATAAGAAAAAGAAAAAGGTAGTGGACTCTTTTAGTAAATAAACTGCAAGAGTCAGTGGTCATAAAGAAATGCAAGATTATTATAAATACAATAGGTTTAGGACTACCACATTTGTACTTTTATCCGACCCAACCTACAGTTTTAAATTTTATCGGGAAATAACTTATCGGGAAAGTTGCGACCAAAAACAACCTGCTTTCTTGTTTTTTAAGGAATTTTTATGAGGAGAGGTGATTTATTGGCAGATCTTCGCAGTAGACTATGATGATTCGGGCAGAGTTGCACCAAAGGCTTTGAAGAAGATACAACGGATTCAAATAATTATGGAATTTTGCAGTTTAGAATAGGAAAATAGGAGAACTTTGGTTAACATAAAAAATGAAGAATGCTTCAACTGTTGCTCCACATTATAAGTCTCAAGTAATATATATTCTTGGATGAACATCAAAATGAATAATTTTACCAGAAGACAATACTAGATTTACAAACACGAAATCCAGGGGGGGAAGAGAGCCGCGAAGTTTAATCGACACACTTAAACGCAGAATTACAACAAGAAAATGTACAAGCATTTTGAAGCGCCACAATTAGAAGAAACTGTTGTACTGACTAGTGAGAGAGTCCCTGAGATTGGAATAGAGGCCGAACAGAGAATATTGACGGAGGTTCTTAACCTCATACCACGAGTTGAAAACTGATTCGTGCTTGTCTGTGCCAGAGAACGCCACTTGAATCCCGATGCTGCAATCTACAGCTCCCCCTCTGTTCTTGCAGCTGTTAGTTCTGATGGCACAGTCTTGATTGTTGAGGCAGACGAAGTTCGATTTTCCTGAGCATGAAGCGCAGCCATCTCTTTTCCAGTATAAGTTTTGAAGCCTCCCCTTTTTAAATTCGTGAACCTGCAGTGTCACGATAATAGCCAGCTTAGACATGGGGGTATACAATCCTAAGGGAAGGCAACTGTACTGCAAAAGCTAACTTCTAACCAGAGTGAAACTGGTCACGATATATGAAGTATTCGCAACAAAGGCAGGAATGGACCTTGCAGCATACTTCCGGCCAGCAAATGCTACCATATAACCTCCTACAGAATCCTGGTGAGGATACAACCAAAATATTGTTAACTGCTAGAAGTCCAATATCATAAGAGCTATGGCAGATTAGATTAATAAAAATAATAATTTATTAAGAAAAGCACACTCACAGATATCTTAAACACCATTGATTTGGAACAAGATTATAGAAATTTTTTGGAGAAAGCTTTAAGAAGTACGTTAATTTTAGATACAGTTAATTCAACAGCATCACAAAATAACCTCAACAAGAATGTACTCTGAGTAAACTTATTATTGTAGAAAATACCGTTTGGTATGCTGTATATAAGTAATTACTATATGAGCATAGAAATATATCTTGATGAATATGATGGTACTGAGACATCTTTACCTTTCATTTACTCGATCAATCTATCGATATCATTAGAAATACATTAATATGATACATAAATTAGAATGCAGTTAGCTAATTGGAAACTACTAACAGTGTTGGTGGGATGTAATCAAATGAAACCTCTAAATATTGTACAAACTCAAAACTATGATCTGGACCATTGAAAAATGTCAATAGATCACAAAATATCATCAACGGGAAAAATGTCTATAGATCACAAAATAGCATCAACAGGAAAATATCAACAGAATTTCAACGGTAGTCAATGATTGATGCTGTGTTGATACTGTGTTGACATTTAAATCTTGAAATTTTACACAGTGTTGATATTGTGTTGAAGCTGTGTTGAGGAGTTTTGGGTTTGTACAATATATAAGTTTGCATTTTATTACTACCCCAGTTTTAGTATCCTTGGAAAGATGATAACTTATCTTGATTAGGTGCAGTAGTGTAGTTTTCTCTAACAGACAAAATCAATAGTTAATACACAGTTGCAAACACGTACTTAAGAAGCCTTTGTACTGCCATCTTTCAGATTAAATTTAGACGAAACCAGGTTGTATCATAAAAAACTCAAACTAGGTTCATTGCGAAGTCCACAACCATATCTTGACCTTCATGGCTTCATCGATTTAAGAAACTGCAGTATTATAAGTTGGAGATAGAAAGTAGGCTTCTCAACATAGTGGAGCTAATGCAGATGATTTGAAGAAACTAAAAACTAGCAGATAAATGATGGTCTTAGTCATAGTAAATCACTAAAGTTGGATGCAACACAAATTGCAGCATATAGGCACTAGGTAGGTAACGAACTGTTTATAGAGGATACAAAAAGTCGAAAACTACTACAAAGTAAATCAAAATATTTGGAGCTGTGAAGGTTAGGGCCCACAAAACTAGGTTTTGCCTTTACATGGTAAGATGACCAATTAATACTCAGTCCATGGTATGAAAAAGTTGATGGCTAATATTGGACTCCTAAAACCAAATTAGATTTCCAACACTACATAGTCACTCAACCATCTCTTACAACAAGTTAAATGTTCAAAACTCAGGGAAATTGGTTAAAGGTTTAGTATGAATTCTTCTTCTACCTCTATCATTCAGATAAACAAAATAAACATGAGTCGAAAATAAACATCAGTCCCAGTCCCAGTCCCAGTTAATAGTACCAAAACTCATATCAAGTATACTCACCAAATTTTACATAAGAGTGAGATATCAAAATCCTATTATATGTATTAAGGCATATGCATATACAAAAATCCGACATAGTAGCACTCCATGGCTCATTAATTAGGTCACACGGAACATTTCCTTCCTCTGACCAAAGCATACATAGTTTTTACAAGGCATCAGTTCCAAATCTGGTTACACCCACATAAACCCATCTTGTTCGTTATTACTGCAACGTAAAAGTCGAATACTGCCACCATCCCAAAACACATCAAAAGAAGACATGTATCATGTATGTGACATATTTTTCACTGTCATGGGATAGATTTTCTCTAAACTTTCATCACTTTTATTTTAAAATCAGTAATGTATATTTTTTCATTCTGCGATGAAGGCACAGATAAATACACAAATGCCAATAAATCTAAGAATCCGCTTTTTTCAATTAGCATCATCAGTCTAACAATTTCCAATTCCCCAACTATAATGCTAGTAAAAGAGATGATATAAGACCAATTTCCCAAGCCAGAAGAGTAAACCAAACAAGGAAAATCGAAATAATTGGGCGAGATAAAGCCGTAGCATGATTCGACTAATTCTACATCAAAATCACGTCAGTAAATAGTACCGGTAAGAAGCTGGAGGTGTTGACTGTGAGGAGCGAGATCTCGTCGACTTTAGGGCGGAAAACCGCGAGCTGAGCGCTGGAGGAAAGCCCGAGGCGGCGGTCGCAGGGAGACAACTGGACGGAGGTGTTGAAGAAGGAGTTTCTGGCGGCGAAGGCGATTCCGAAGGTGAAACCATCGGATTTCTGCACCGCCGCATCGCCGCACGGTGAGAACACGCGGTTCGTGTCGCTACTCGATTCGCCCAACCAGATTGTGCAGAATACAGCTACGAGCAAAGCAAGCAATCGCCTGGAAATCGCCATGTTCGAATCGGGGAAGCGATTCAACTCTATTAGGTGAGCTGTGAATTTGATGTATGATTGTGATTTGGGGTTTTTGTTTTTCTTTTTCCACTCTTAAAATTAGAGTGGGAATAGCACTTCGGTCCTTCAACAATGTATATATCTCACTTAATGCATCACAGTCTGTTTTTATTTATAAGTGAACTTCATTTTTATATTTAAACTTTATCATAATATCAAACGCGGCCTCTGTTTTTTAAAATATCCCTACAACCAACCTTGTTTTATTGATATGAAATGTGACATAAGAAAATAATCTGATTCTCAATTATTTAAAATCATAGATTTGGTTCAATGATAAAAAATAGAAAACGTAATATGATTTTCTAAAAATAGGAAAAGCCGGGTCAAATTATCAGATTCTGATTCTGCTGTAAAACCCTGTCTATTTTTTATCTGATCTTAAATATTTTAAGAGATACTGAAAAATATGAAAAAATATCAAAATTTGAATTTTATATTTGATTTAAATACTAAAAAATATACTAAAAATTAATTTGTTGTATACAAGTGTTGAAATATATTCCATATTATCACCTTTATACTAACAATAATGCTAACTTTATTATGATAGCTTCAATTATTTGTTAATATAAAATTATAACTTTATTTATTTATGATAATCTAATAAGTTAAGCAAAAGTACAGTACGACACAATATTATCGATTGCATATAATTAATATAGATATCAAAATAAGCTAAGAATAATCACTAAATAAGCAATAACAATAAATAGAAAAAGTTAAAATTGATTTCATCCTAATATATTAATACTTACCATTTTCTTTGAAAATATCAACTATACTTGTTAGGGTTTTGAATTTATATTAACCAATTAAATTCAATCAAATAATTGAATTAATGACTCAATTAACTAGTTTACGTAAAATTTATTAATATAATAATAATGGTAATATAATCAATAATTTTAAAATATATTAAGATATTTTGATAAAAAAAGTTTAATAAAAAATACAATGATAATACTAAATGATTCATATCATCAATAATCATATTAATAATGATAATAATACTCTCTCCGTGTCACACCTCATCCCCTCTGACGTACCCATTTGTAATAAACAAAAATCCTTTCCGTTCCATAAACAAAATTCATAAAAATAATAAAAAAAAACAATATTATCTCTACTTTTTCCTTTCACTTAATTTACTCTTTCTCTTCATTAACCCACAAAATAACGTATATAATCATACACAACACAAAACATATATCATAAATAATTTCATTTTCATATGCATGTGCCTCTCTGATCAATTTATTATTCTGTGACACATCAAGCCTGGTATCTGCCCGTGATTCCTCTATGACCCGAAGGTCCTCCTGTAATTGGACTCATAGGTCCCTCTATGACCCGAAGGTCTCTCTGTATTGGACTCATAGGTCCCTCTATGACCCGAAGGTCCCTCTGTATTGGACTCATAGGTCCCTCTATGACCCGAAGGTCCCTCTGTATTGGACTCATAGGTCCCTCTATGACCCGAAGGTCCCTCTATGTTTTCAGATCCAGTACAAGACTGTCACAGATCCTCTTTAATCATATGACTCATATAATTTCAATATTATATATAAAACATATTTATTACACCAATCACCTACCCATATCATATTCCACCATTAATATCAGACAACACATAATCATATTATCTATACATCATATAATCTGATATTCACTCTAAGTCAACAAATATCAATCAACCACATAACATATGTATAATTAAAAGTGTAATTTATACACACCTGATTATAATTGACAGTATAATCGAACACCGAATTCAGTAACACCGATCCTTACCAAAACTTTTCTTCTTTTCTCTTCGTTTCTTTTTCATCTTTTATTGAAGGTACATACATACTTGCTAGCTGATATTTTAATTCCCGGATACCTCGATTTTTCTTTCTTTCTTTTTTTTTTCCTCCCTCTCCTTCCTTCCTCTTTTTATCGTCTAACAGTACATATATATCCACACTTTTGAGTCGGCAACTATATTATTTATTTAAAGCCTTTCAAAATGATTCTCCACAATAACATGCAACGTAGAGATTAGTTGCATGAGATTAGTGGCTAAATGGTCAACACGTGTATGCAACACAATTATATTATGGATTACATTTATTTAAATATATATTTTTATCATTTTCTAAATGTTATCACAACTTTTAATAAATTAGTCCAATTTACTAGCATATAATACTACGTTCAAAGCTATACAAAAATCAAAATATATAAGAGATGTGATTTCAAATCTGCCGAGTTTCCATTTCACGTGTCCTCGTTTGATTTTCATATATAAACAAAAATCTTGTAAATAGTTAAATATGTAACATATATGAATTATACACGAATGTGTATACAAAGAGACTCATATATTTTTACACTTAATGTTACATAAAATTATATATGTATAAATTTGGTCACGGATGTTATACTCCGTCTCACTCTAAGAGTATCTCCAAAAAAGAAAAGTAAATGAAACAGATATATCATTTATTTACCTTCTAAAAAAGTGAAATATTACCTTCCAAAAAATAACACATTCCAAAGGAAAAAGATAGTATATAAAAAGATAAATTGTTTTTGTAAATATAAAATAATAGTACAAAATGCATTAAAAAAAATATAAAGTGTAATACCTTCTCAAATACATTGCCCTTGGAGAATGTTTTTTTAATGAAAAAGAGCAAATATGATAGTTATAAGATTTTACCTCTCCATTGATGGAGAGGTATCACCAGATTAGATTATCTAATGGCTAGATTAATTTCTCAGATATTATTAATTTAATCACTAATAATCCTAAAAGGTTACTTATGTCAATCTATGATTTCGTTGGTTATGGAAAATCCTATAATGTTGCATATTCTTCTTTCCACTAACTAATCATCAGCCTGAGTGATATGAGTTACCAATCCATAATTTCATCTTCTTCATATCTTCCATATTCTTCAAACGATCTTCCATTCATCTTCCATTTTACTTAAGTTCCATGGAGATTTATTATTCTTGAGAAATTAGTTTCCAGATTTATCGATGACCCAAAGTTGCATTTTTATGACATAAATTGATCCTGGGTGATACTCACATTGACGTATTTGAATATCGTTTTCCTGTTATACCTATGCATTCTGTAATGACTCGAAAATACAATTAGTATGACACAAACTGACAACAATATGACATTGTGGAGTAATTCTCACAATCACTTTAAGTTGCATTTTCTATGAATAAATTTATCCCGAGTGTACTCATACTGACTTATTGATTCATTATTCGCACACCACACACAAACATGACATGTTTGATTATTTTTACGTTTCTCTCTCTTTTTTTGCTAACATGAGCATAACTTGCATACAGTATGACACAACAAGAGTTTGTTTGTAACTAAAAAATGAGTCGTATTCATATATAAATTGAAGAAACAATAACATCTGATGTCATTTCTAAAACATCATCCAAATATGTAAAGCTAAACTGTTTAAACATCCTTAATTTAAATCGGTGGTAAACTAAAAAAAATGAAACAGAGTTTCAGTCTTTTAAGTTATGAAATAACAACTGCTTAATCTGTAGTTTGCTATCATCTTTTCAACATCGAACTTCGCGTTGTTACTATCCTTTTCATAATGTTTGGATGCCGCAAAAAGGCGCTATGATTATTTTTCACTACCATCAACACACGATAACACACCCTTCTTTCTAATTGATAGTCCACAATTCCATTCGCCCTCTCTGTCCACCATCTGCAGCTGCATTATTAGTTTTCTTTTGCAACTGAGCTGCATCAACATTCTCTACCACTGTACCTGTACGGTTAAAAGAGGTCATTTTTAGTCTGGTTTTAGGGCATAATAGTAAGCATGACCTAAAATAATCTAAATATGACCTAGACCAAGCTAACAATTTTTATGTCATGCGTAACATAATTTCAAGCGATATATCTTCAATAACCAACATAAAATAAACAATTATATGAACTTTTGCCCTAATTTTATCGTTTTTATGTCAGAAAAATTGGATTCCAAATTAGGGATTAAGCAAAACTCCATAACAGCTTTTACGTCATTAAGAACACAATTTCATGTCATTTTTTCATCACAACTGTAACTCCTGTTATAAAGGCAACGAAGTTTACAAAATCAAGACCAAAATTCAAACAGGGATTATGCTATATTCAAAAAGACATGTTTAATGTCATGTGTACCATATACATATGTCATTCTAAGGGATTTTGCTTCAGAAAAATGAGATTTGAAATTAACAGGTTTAATGTCATGCATAACACATTTCAAGTCATTGATCTTCAATGGCGAACATAAAATAAACAATTATATGAACTTTTGCCCTAATTTTATCGTTTTAATGTCAGAAAAATTGGATTCCAAATTAGGGATTTAGCAAAAGTCCATGTCCCAGCACAATTTATGTGAGAACAAACTGAATTATCCTAACATGAGCTCCCCAATTCAATGGCTGCAACAATTTTGTCATCACATGCCTTCTTTATTCTTTCCCGTAAGACTTTGATAAACTTGTTCAAAACCAAAAAAACATATAATGGCACAAAATATAGCAATTTTGTGCCACAGTGAAGAAAAACGTAATTTTCATAAACCCTTACTTACCTTTCCCGACCTTCCTCGCTGTTCCGGATGCCCTTGTATCCACCATTGTCGACAATTCATTTGTCTTGAGCAAAATCCCTAATTTCTTCTAGAGAGATTTTTGAACAAATGAATGAAAATTTTCACTCTCTCACTTCTTCACTGGCGTGGGGGAAATGAAGAGCTATATTCTTGTGTGGATTAATATTCACTCCCATTAAATTCGCCCACTAATAACGGAAGCAATGGTTCCACTAATGTGGACTCCCGAAAATACCCTTCGTATGACCCAATTTGCACTTGTCATGACATAAAAGAAACAATTTATAAAACAAATCGTGGCCCTTATATAATAAATCTAACGGATGATAATTGGGCTGAATTTCGGTACTTAAGGGCTTCCTTTGATAGATTAAAACCCTATATATATATATATATGGAGATGATCAAAATAAGATATTGAGATGATCGTGTAATTAAGAATGCATTTAAATCCAGAAATGCAGCCCAAATCTTGGCCCTAGGATTAGATGATCTAATGGTCAATAATTAACCCAAAATACGGAAGGTCATAATTAAGTAGTTTTAGGTCATATTATAAGGTTTGGGCTTATGTCATGTTAAGATCATTTTAGGTCATTCTTTGTTAGCATGACCTAAAAATAAACTAACTATGACCTAAAAATGGCCTACGTATGACTTTGTTCTGCGTTTCTGTATTTAAATCTGGTCTTCATAGATCAAAACCCTATATATATATATATATATATATATAGGGATGTATTCAGATTAATGTATATAAAACTGTTGAAAAGGAGAACTAATTACATCCATTGATTAGGAGCGATCTTATGGTTGATATGGAAGCCACTTGGAATTGAATAAATTAATAAAAAAAATTAAAAAGGGCATAAAAGGAAGATTACATATTGGGCGTTATTTTCATTTCCTAATTACACGCCTATTGTGTATTAAATTAATCATTGGAATTATTTTCATTCCCTAAATAAACACCTAATATATTAAATTAATCATCAACTCCTTGATTCACGAATCTTATATTTGATATGTTCTTTGACTATTAAATTAATTCACGATTCATGATTAAATTAATCATTGGAGTATTATCTAAAAATGAACATATTTATACTATATTGCAATTATGTTCCCTGACTAAGAATATGAATTCGATTTGTTTTCGATGTACATTGAATAAGTGAGTAATGTACTTATATAACATTATCAAGTTGGTACTACACCCTAACCTATGGATTACTAAACCCTTGGAGAATGAATTAAACTTACGTTCTCCTAGGGGTTTAGCAATCCATAGGGCTAGGGTATATAATACCACCACATGAATTGAATTTCGTTTTTTTTTTTTTTTTATGTATTTATAGGATTTCCTACAGTAAATAATGTACGAAAATTGACATTTAATGTAAATGCATCATACTAAATGATGTACCTATCTAAGGATTTAATATTTGGTGGGAGTTGAAGCCATACCCTTTGGGTTTAGCGATCCAAGTGGCTAGGTTGTAGTACCCACTCACAAAATGAAATCATCATCTAGGGTAGGGAGTTTGAATCATTCCCCTAGGGGTTTAACAATCCATAGGGCTAGGGTATAGTAGCACCACATGCATTGAATTTCGTTTTTCATATGTATTTAGGATTTCCTACGGTAAATAATGTACGAAAATTGGCCTTTAATGTGAATGCAAAATCATAAATGATGTACCTATTTAAGGATTTAATGTTTGGTGAGAGTTGAATCCATACCCTTTGGGTTTAGCGATCCATGTGGCTAGGTTGTAGTACCCACTCACAAAATGAAATCATCACCAAGGGTAAGGAGTTTGAATCATTCCCCTAGGGGTTTAGCAATCCACAGGGCTAGGGTATAGTAGCACCACATGCATTGAATTTCGTTTTTTATATGTATTTAGGATTTCCTACCGTAAATAATGTACGAAAATTGGCCTTAAATGTAAATGAATAATTCTAAATGATGTACCTATCTAAGGATGTAATGTTTAGTGGGAGTTGAATCCATACCATTTGGGTTTAACGATCCATGTGGCTAGGTTATAGTACTTACTCACAAAATGAAATCACCACCAAGGGTAGGGAGTTTGAATCATGCCCTAGGGGTTTAGCAATCCATAGGGCTAGGGTATAGTGCCACCACATGTATTGAATTTCGTTTTGTATTTGTATTTAGGATTTCATACAGTAAATAATGTACGAATATAGTCTTATAATGTATATGCCTAACAGTGAATAATGTATGAATGTAGTAGTTTAATGTATATTTTATCCGTCAATTTGGTTTCAGTCATTTGGTAATGTACATATTTATGATTTTAATTTACAGTACATTAGTAGCAAATAATGTAACAATTAACCTGAATAATGTAACCTAATAAGTGTAAGAATGCAAACAGAGACTACTACACAAAACAATAAATAATTGAATACTACAAGAATGGCTCTAACTCCTTGCCCTTAGTGAAAGTTGTGCTACTAGGTTGGTACTACACCCTAGCCCCATGGACTATTAAACCCTTGAAGAATGGATATAACTTCTGCCCCCTCATCAAACAAATTATAGTCTACATTAAAATATAATTTTCGCACATTATAATCTACAACACAATAATAATGTAGCACATCTTTGAACATCTTTAAATCTTGTCGTTGTGTTAATGCAATGGGCATATCATCGTCAAAGTCATCCTCAAATCGATTCTTGCACTCGTTGAACCTATTCAGAAACACATACAATGTAGTAGTATCAGTTAATGTACATCTATGGCTAAATAATGTAATAGAACATGATGTACAGATCTAGCTACATAATGTAACAGAGCATGTATTGAATAAGATGCAGTAATGATGTTGTTACGGGATCATGCAGTAATGATGTTGAATAAGCAGTATACAAAAACAAAAGGGAAAAAACAAAACATAATATGAAGAAATTTTCAATGGCGAATCCCGACTGTAAAATCAAATCCACGCCAAATGAACAATACTCGCATCCCAAAAAACTGCAAAAAGGACTAAATCCGAACGAGAATTGCACAGCAACGTCAATTAAGAAAAGCTTCAAATTTGTAGCAATAATCGGCCACTCAATCATCGAGAAACCCTCATCAACATAAACTACACTATAAATCAAAATTGATATGAAATAATGTACACAAACAATCAAATATCGGTTCCTCAAATTTAGATAATATTGGAATTTGAAGAAAATTTTTAATTTTGGGCCTTACCTTTCACGCTGCCGTTGAAATCAGTCGGGATTTCAACTGCTTTAGTTATCCATCAAATCTTCGTTGTCGAAACTAATTACGCTTCGTACACACCGTTTTTCCCGCGTCGTGATGGTCACCGATTCGTCGTCTTCTAGGTCGTGTGAAAAGTATTGAGAGGAGAGACGATATAAGTGATGGTGAGTGAGGCGGCGGCTAGGGTTCTGGGTGATTACTGATCAATGACGGAGGAGAGATGGTGGAAGTAATGGGGAGAGAGAGAGATGGAGGAAAATGTATAGTTGCTGAAAATAAATCCCGTAAATCTTGCAAATGCATTTTTAAATAGGGAACTGTCTAATAGAGTGATACCAAAACTGCCCTTTAATGTACGAAACCACCAACTTAATGTACCGCGTGAATTTTAATTTCAGCCATCAGATTTGTTGATCCAAGGGATTAAATTAGACCTATGTTTTATACTAGAGGGTGATAAGGAGGGTAATGCATCCCTATATATATATATGGGAGCATTAAGGTCCTATTGCCCCCTTAGTATCTATTTCCTTCTTAATATCATCCATTAGATTGATGGAATGGACGGACTTGATTAAAAGGAGAGATCTGATCCCGTGTTGCATTATTAGGTTCATTCTGTGCATTATACGGGTATAATTGTAAAACAACAATGAATAAAAACGGAAGGAGCGAGAATTAAGCGAGATTTTCCATCTACTAACTCTCTCTCTCACTCCAACCGCCTCACTACTCAAACCCACGATTTAATTTTGTCTCCCCTAATTCCCCCACATTTCCAAACCCTAGCCGCTACTCCAATCCACCGGAAATCAACCCAACCTTCGATTTTCGCCGTTAAATCAACGTTCCACCGTCGTTTCGCAGTTGAAGACTCAATCCCTTCACGCGCGGCCGTCAATTTCCAGTCGACAACAAGGTAGGTGTTAAAAGTTCCATTTTTTGGTTAATGGACACTTTGAATCGCCGATTTTCACAAACCTTGGGTTGATTTTTCACGATTTTTACAAATCGTCTATTTATTTTTCCGTAAATCATGAAATTGCTGTCGTTTTTGTTAGGGTTTTGTCCATTGTTGAAGTTTGTAGTTAATTACTGCTTTATAACTGTGTAATGGTGGATTTTGTAGACTACATCTTGTTATTTTTAATTGATTGTTGGTTTGTCTGACAGAACAACCATGATGAAAAGAGGCAGACAATCTAATACCCAAAACACCCAAAATGCAGGTGAGCAACCTCATGTCTTTTCCATTTGTAGTCTTCAAGAAGTTATACCTTATTCAAGCTAGTTGTTTAT
>NC_062966.1:6027542-6083959 GCF_023119035.1 Salvia hispanica
GTGTCACAGTATCATTTTAACTAGTGCACCCCTAGAATATTTAATCTTATGAGACAGCCTTGTTTTTTAGTATATTCTTCACCAATCTAGACTTGAATATCAAACATGGCTTAAAAGATAGTTTGCATATGTTTATATATGTTAGAGCTGACAAATCATATATGTTGGTCATTATTGGATCAATCAAATAAAGACACAATCCAATAATGCCTAATCTAAACTTACATGTTAAGAAAACTATCAGCTCGAAGATGAAATTGACATGCTACCTTCAAATCTATTCATAATCCGCACACGAAATATTATAATTTGAGTCGATATAATACAATAATAACTGGAACCTGATTTACATGATTAAACATGATTCCTAAACTCAGTTTACACGAATAAAAGTATAACTATTTATAAAGATTAAACATAATTAAAATAATAATTATATTTTTAATAGATTTCTTTAAAAGTTTCTAGGTGTAATAGATATTACTTCTAACAATAATATATTAGTACGATATATGACCACCATGTAAAATTACAAAACTGAACATGGAAAGGATGTGAATAATTGTTGTTTTTTCGCATAGAATGGGTGTGCAATTTTGATTTTATACGTCCAGCTACATGTATAATTTAAAAATTTATAATCTTTTTTTTATTTATAAATATTCAAAATAGTTTTTATTATTTCAAGAGTTATTGAATCCTGCAATAATAAAAATAAGCATTGCTACAATGTGTCTTAATCTGAAAAATTCCGACGCGAGCTCGTAACGAAGACGAAATTTGGGAGCATCTTATATGATAGGTTGAATAGTGGATACCTTAAACCCATAAATGTCACCTTTGGAACTAGTGTCGACACATTAATATTATATCATCACTAATATACAATGGCAATTTTTATTTATAAATTAATGATAGGCTGCCTAGATCATGCTGTTGAAGAGTGACAGATAGACGGTTGAATTCATGGCGTTGATTACCAATTAATTAATACTCGTAAAGAAAACGAAACAAGAAAGACGTTACTCACATGATCAGACCATACAACGAACATGTAACAAAACGTAAAGGATGAATATCTACAAACCGTTGACAATTCGTTGCCCACTTTATACATGCATACATTAATTACTGCCTTTGTTATATAATATATAGTAGACTCATTTTGTTGTTTTAGTCCATTCTATGATAGTAAATTCATTTTTTTTTTATAATAAAAATCAATATATTTTTTATAGCTTATTTTTTTTCTCTTACTTTATTCTTTCTTCATCTTTTTACTTTTTTTTTTTTTTTTTATTCTTTCTTTACTTAACTCACTTAACATAATTTTTCTTAAATCGTGTGCCGAAAAGAAGTCTATACTACCACAGAAAGGAGGGAGTATTATTTCTCAGAAACGGTTTAAACCTATAAGAAAAAGAAATAAACTAATAAGAGTAAGTTGAGAGACAGATAATAATTCTCCAATTCTGATTATTGCATAAGCTAAACTCGAAAATTGGTGAATGCTATAACTTCTTCACAAATAAATACTACCTGTAAGGATATGGATCTTCTTGGAATTTTAATATTTCATTTTCTCTTAAATTATTTGATGATTAAGTTCTTAGACAATTAATTCTTTAATGCCTGCTTTAAATATTACTGTATCCAATTAACTCTATGTAAATATTTACAATGTTAAATCATCATGTATTATAAAGTACCAAGGCTTGTGTTTTTAGTAATTGGGAAATATGATTCCGACAGGATGTTGAGGATTAGGGGTGCTTAAATGGTTCTCTGGTTCTCGATTAACCGAAATTTGAATAGGAACCGGCCGGTTAATTGAGGAACTGGAACCGGATTTTTTGGTACCGGTTCCAACTTTTTAAATAAAACTAGTTCTGGTTCGGAACCGAAACCGACCGGCTCCTAACCGAGAACCGGATTATAATTCAATTTTATTTTTTTTAATTTAATATGCTAATAAATCTAATTTAATTGAATTAATTTTGAATTAAAGTAAAATAGTTTGAAACATTGAGTGATTTATAGATTTTAACAGTGTTAGATTTGCGAGCTCTATTTCTAAAGTATTTAAACCGTAATACTTTGAATCCACAATTATTTCCTCAATCCATTTTTTATGAACTAACTACAATGAGTAAGACAACATAAGTTTATTTTAATTTCGAAATGAACTTATACAAATACATTATCATTTCATATGATAGAAATTTAACTTTATAACAAATTTATGAGAACAATTCATTCAGCATATGAGTTTAACCTGTTTGTGAATAATTTATTAACTGCTCCATTATAAACCAAAAAGTCACAACAAGATCAATTAGTATTAGAAATTCCATTGAATATTTGTTTAGCCAAAAAAGGGAAAATGGAATTCAATTTTAAAACTTATTTTTTAAAAAAATTGCTAAAGTTTAGAACTCCTCTTTTTTTTTAACAAAAAATTGCTAACATAAACTAGTCCTACTACACTTGGCATCACCCTTATCCATATATAAATATTACTTGTATTGTTGGTTTGTATTTTTTGTGTATTTATTTGAATTTTTAGGTATTATTTATTATATTTCTAGACGTTGGATTATTACTTTTTTTAGTTGAACCATTTAAAATTATAAATAAATTCGGATTAAAATTACACATCGGTTCCGGTTCGGAACCGGAATAGACCGGTTCTTAACCGGTCGGTTCCAAACCGGAACCGATCGGTCCAGTTTCGGTTCTAAAATTTATGAAAATTTAAAACCGGTCAAACGGTCAACCGGCCGAATAAGCAGGCCTACTGAATATCTTAAATTGCTAACGTCTAACTATGTTAAGAGTCTATGTTATAGATTTCAATACAAAACATTTGTATGTTAACTAAATTTTATTGGCAACATTTATAAGATAGCATCTTGACATAATTATCATTTAATAATTAGCAAATACTCCTCCGTCCTACAATGATTGTCACTTTTTTCCATTTCGGTTCGTCTTACAATAATTATCACACTTCATTTTTACCATAAATGGTAAATAGGTCTCACATTTCACTAACTCACTAAATAGGTCTCACATTTCACTAAATAGGTCTCACATTTCACTAACTCACTTCACTCATATTTTATTATAAAATCAATATAAAAAATGGGTCTCATATTCCACTAACTTTTCTAACCAATTTTTCTTTACATTTTGTAAAATTCGTGCTCTCAATAAAAGTGACAATTATTATGGGATGGAGGGAGTGGTTAGCAATTAATAAAATAAAAAAAAAAGGTATATGTATAGTTTTAAATTACTTCCCTAATAAGGATAAAAAAAAAACCAATAGCCACAAATAAGATTATAGAAAATCCGGCGTCAACCAGGCATCCCATAATTAATAATGTAAATGCATCTTCTCCCCAAATAAAACTTCCCCTCATTGGATATGTATCAAGTAATGAATCGTTGACTTCCCAACCAATCAAAATCCGATGAATTCCACGACCGACTCCGGCGGGTTCCTCGGGTCGGAGAGCATCGGCGGGTTTGGGTATGGCATCGGCGTGTCGGTAGGCATCCTCCTCCTCATCACCACCATCACCCTCGCTTCCTATTACTGCACCCGCAACACCAGCACACCCCCCGCCATGCTTCTCCCCCAGGCCCAGCGCCACGATCCCGTGGCCCTGGCTGGGGAGGGCGGGCTCGATGAGGCCACCCTCACCGCATACCCGAAGCTGCTCTACTCAAAGGTGAAGAAGCACAAGGACTCTAGTACGGCCGCCTGCTGCTCTATCTGCCTCGCCGATTACAAGCCTTCCGACATGCTTAGGGCTCTCCCCGACTGCGGCCATTACTTCCACCTCAGGTGCGTCAATCCGTGGCTGCGCCTCCACCCCACCTGCCCCCTCTGCCGCACCTCCCCGCTGCCTACGCCGCTCTCCACGCCGCTCGCGGAGGTGGTGCCGCTCGCCACCAGACCCGGTGGATGAATTCAATTCAATTCAATTTCAACATATCATAATTAGTTAGTACTATTTCTACTTCAATTATAGATTTCCATCACATTTTTCGGTTTCATATATACACGATTTTTGTTCTCGCTACATCTTTGAGTTAGATAGTCAACATGCATTGTCATTTAGTTTCGATTTCCGTTTGTCGATACTAACAGAATGCCAAAATCATCAGTTTTTGATGTGGTCCCTTTCTAGTATTGCTCATAATTTGTGTCGGAATCACAAAAATAAATTTAGAGTAAATTAAACTGTATAGGATGAGTGATTTTAAAGATTTCAACTGCAACAAGTGATATATATATGCTCATGATTAATGGTACATTCATCCTCCAAAAATAGTACTCCCTTCGTCTCTCTTCGTATTCATTTTTTGGTTGTCCCACAGTAGCCGAGTCATTCCCTATTTTGGTAAAAAGCACTAACTTTTTTTTCTCTCTTACTTTATTTTCTCTTCATCTTTCTACCTTTTTCCTTTCCTACTTTGTTTTTCCTTCATTGAACTCACTTTTAACACAATTTCTTAAATCTCGTCACGAAAAGAAACACCTCTACTACAGAGAACGGAGGAAGTACTATTACTAGTATTTTTTTAGCTCATTCAGCAAAATTAATCTCTTTCCATACATAATACTTCCTCCATTCTCAAAAATAGAAACATTCCGTTTTAAGAAGTTTCTTTTTCTATAATGAGCAAAATTTTGCATTAAAGTCTATATCGCTTCAAAAGTTGCTATTTTTCGGGATAAGAGGGAGTAAATTTTTTTACTCTAATAAGAAAAGTCTTATTTCTATATACAACACCTCAACTGTGTATATGGACCAAAAAAAAAAAGGAAACTCATAAAATTGAAGCATGATGTGTCCATGGACTTATACAGTACACAGTTGGCGATGATGACCAAAGGCTTATTCACATCCTAATTGTAAGCAATAATATTGTCTTTCCATTAATTGCATCCATGTGCCTCCCGTGATAATACTAGTTCTCCAGTATACTATGGGAAGAATGTGCATATGATCCTCCCTTTATTTATTAATACATTCAAACATATTTAAATTATAAATTACTTACGAATATTGTTTAGGGACTGAGATCAATACCAAACCAGTCTTAGACCTTAAACGTCGAACAACATCATTATAAGATAACCTGAAATTCATTATGATGAACTTCTAATTTTAAAATTATGCTAGATGATGTCATTGTTTTTAAATCTCTGAATTCTCTACAAATATAGTTGTAATAAACTCCACGTTATTTTTTAATAATGTATTTAACGTTTAGCATTTAAAACTATTATTATAATAGAACCCTACTGCTTAGTGTCGAATTTTGATCAATATTCAGAATTTTATATGCCAAATCATTCTTACTATAATTAGGAATTATATCTGTGATAAAAGTTTGTTATAATATGTTGTGTGCATATTTATTGATAAATAGGTAAATATAGTAGATCATATTTTACTATTTTCTCTGGATAAAACACGGAGTATATAAAAGTCTTGGATCCGTCCAGCAAAGTTCTTTCCATAGAAAGGGCTTCCATAGAAAGGGCTAGTCTTCGAATGTAGTAATGTGAATGAAAAGATCATATCAGCAAAACAAAATGGAAATAAATAGATTGTGATTGCAAAGAATTGTGTGCACGAGATCGGATTGTGTTCATATCATAACAATCGTTTTCCAATTTTATATTTATACCATAAGTAAATAATTACAATAATAATGATAATATATTTATTATTATTATTATTATTATTATTATTATTATTATTATTATTATTATTATTATTATTATTATTTTATTATTATTATTATTATTACTGCTGTTGTTGTTGTTGTTAGTATCTTCTTTCGCAATTTGTAGAAAAGGGGAAAAGTATTATGTGGGAATATTTACGATGGTATCTAGTAAGTCGACCACATACTTGTACCTAGGGATGTAAATCAGGCCTACTCATGAAAATAATTACGAAAATGCCTTTTTTTCCTAAATAATACTCCCTCTGTCCGCGAAAAGAGACCCCACATTCTACCAACTCACTCCACTCACATATCATTTAAAACTAATATATACAAGTGAGACCCTTATTCCACTAACTTTCTTTTACCCACGTTTCTTAACATTTCTTAAAACTCGTATCAGATAAGAATGAAACTCCTATTCACGGACGGAGGGAATAGTTATTATACATTTTTTTTACATATAAACTTATATGTTAAGTGTAAGAGTCAAATAAATTAATGAGAACAACTTTCAAATGATAAATCATAATAGTTTCATATACATTAGTAAAAATGATTTATTTTACTAACTTTCAAAAGGTTAGAAAGAGTAATAGAAGTTGATAACTATATAATGAAAACTAGCTCTTTTTGGGTCAACTCTATGGGATTTAGGTCAAATTTCAGCCGCCTTATTGAGTGCAATTACTCGAGTTATAAATTGTATTTTTTTTCGATTATAAACTTTTATCTCAACTTTTCAGGTTTTTCAGATCAACTCGTGAGTTTCAGGTTCGATCAATGTCCTTACTCATATCTATATATAAATCATTTTCTCATGTTCCCACTATTTGGTGAATATTCTGTTAATACACTACGGGAAAAGTAAAAGGTCAGTGACCCAGTTATGAGAATAAAAATTTATTGATTAGAACATATTGTCATGTTTCATGTACTGTGTTCAATCAATTATGTTATAGAAATATTCTTTATCTCTTAATTATTATTATTTTTTTTGCACAATTATGATTTACTACTAAACACATCATCTTTTTTTTTATCAAACGTCTTCCCCACGGAGGGTTAAGTAGGACCTTCATCCTGTATATATCATCTCAAAAAAAGTGATTACAATCCGACAGACCCAAAAGTGGAATGTCCAGAGAATCTTACATCAAAAGCAACAAGACACTAAAAAACAATGCTCAAGAAAAGCAATGAAACAAAACTGTCCTCATCTAGATAACCAAAAAAAAAAAAACAAAAGTCAAGAGAATCTAAGTTAACATACCCATCTGGTCCAATCTCACCAAGGCTCTCACTTTAGCCGGAGCTGAACTTCCTGTAAATCTCCTTGTCTCCACGCTTTCTTTACCAAGATTCGCCAGAAAATCAGCCGCTTTGTTGCCTTCCCTTCTGATATGCGTTGTCTTCCAAGACAAACCTTTAAGGGCGACTCTAATATTTGTCATGGTATGTCTCATCTCTGCCGTCCCAGCTGGCCCTTATCGAGGATATGATACAAAATTTCTGCATCCGTTTCCAACCATAAATATCTACCGAGTCTCCCAGCCAACAAGATACCTTCCAGCAGCGCCTTCATCTCAGCTTCCAGTCTCGAGTGTGCTGCCATCGGCAAACAGTAAGCCTCTACTATTTCACCAAAAGAGTTACGAATTAAACCCCCTACCCCTGCCTTGTTTCTCGGACCTTTAAACACCCCATCTGAGTTTAACTTCAGCTAAGGTAGGTCTGGAGGACTCCACTCATTTTTCTCTACCCTTTTAGTCATACCTTTGTCTAACTTAACTCCCATAAAATCCACTTTCGGATAACTTCCCTCCCATTGTTCCGGCCCAAGATGCCCTACTAACATCAAGTTTCTCAGATGCCCCTTCACCTTGTAGCAAACATTTTCAAGCCTGGACACATTTCCATTATGCACACACTCGTTTCTCTCTGTCCAAAGATACCACAATATTAAGCATGAGATTAGAATACTAACATGGTGTTTATTTACCCTTCGCAGGTGTTGCTGCCACCATCTCAGTAGTATTTCTAAATTATGTCATGGCCAAGCAAAATCTGGGGCTTGTGGAAACCATGCCGCAAAGTGCTTCCATAACCCCATGGCTGTCTCCCCGTTCACAAACAAGTGTAGTCTCGATTCTGTATTCGGTTTGAAACAGCAGCGACATTTAGACGCCAGCGAGACTCCCCTCCACTGAACCTTCTCATCAACCGATATTCAGTTAGCCAACAAGCGCCACAGGATCATGAGATTGTGGGATTAATTCCCTTGTTCCAAATGAAGTTGTAGACTTCCCTTTTCTCTCCTCTATGTCGGACATGTTCCCAAGCTGAGGCTAGAGTAAAATTCCCATGAGGAATCAGAGCCCATCGCGCTTTGTCGTCTTCTTCTGTATCTATCGGAATGTGCAGGATGTCCTCCACTATTCCCCTCGGCACTCCCCAATCTTCCATCAGCCTGTAAAGACCTTCCTCATCCCAAGCCTTATCTTTCCAGACATCCTTTACCCAAAAAAATTCTGGAGACCCTTCCCTCGAGCCAAGGTTGGACAGAGGCTGATCATTCATCCATACATCTTCCCAAAAACTTATCTTTCCCTCACCCAAAATCCACCCAAAAAGGTTTTGGCAATGAACCCCTACTTTGAACATTCTCCTCCAATTAGGACTAAATCGGCTGGACCGATATATAGATAGAGAGGCTGAAAAAGAACAGTATTTCCTGTGCATATACTCTGCTGATAAGTCGTATTCTAAGCCTTGGTTACTGGTCAGTATGTCATGAAATGCATGTATTATCTGCAAAACAGTTGCTCAAGTGTGCAGGATTAAAGGATCCAAGTCGGTAGGAGACGATTCAGGCGACGCAAGTGAAAAGGGCGCTAGAAGGGGGCAATACTGACCAGGATGCATGCCAGAGAAAAGGCTCGAGATGGAGAAGAAGGATAGCTGGGATGATCATTAACAAGGGCAGAAAAGTCAAAACTTGAAGGAAGTCTACCCTAAAAGCAAGGGCAAGCCTCCCTATAAAAGAAGCCACTTGGAGAGAGAGAAAGGAGTTCGCCTTTAGAATTGGTCCCTTAGAGTTCGGTTAGGAGCTCTAAGTTCTCAGTTCAAAAAACACACTTAGTAGAATTCTCTCGAGAAGATCAGTCCTTCAGCATTGTCCAACCTCTCGTTCCTCGCCACAGCTATGGTCACTTGACGTCCAAGAGTCTGCCGGAGAAGTCATCGATCCACCGTTCCAGCCAGTTGCCGTAGTAGTATAGCAGTATCATCGCCCGGAGTGGCCAAACAATCGTTATTTTGCTTTCTAGTTTAATCTTTACTTGTTTTCGTCGTTGGTTTTGTTGCAAACACTCATCGTTGTTGCCTTTTGAAGTACTTTGTGAAGTTCCAACGCTTAAATTATGAAGTTTCTATTTCGTATGTCGCTTTGGTTCGAGTTTGCTTCATTTTGCCTAGGAAAATTAGATCCTGTCTACTTTTCATATGCCTCTGAGACACCTTGTCCCCTATTTCCACGAACACCACCACATGCCTGTTATTTTCACACCCACTAGTTAGTAGAGTACTTCCTTTACCTCCACTATACTAATCAGTAGAAGTGGGTTGAGGAAAATTGTTTGAAGCCAGGTCCCGGTTGTCGTACTAACGACTCAGCTGGGTCGGGAATCTCTTCCTGATCAGTTGGATACACTCCAAATTACATACGAAAACCGACCTAAGTCCAACCTTCATCTGCCCACAAAGAATTTTTCTCCCGGAATCTCCACCAGAGCTTGTAACTAAACACTTCAATAGTATCTGCCATACGCCGTAGGCCCAGCCCTCCCTCCACCACTGGCCTACAAACATCCTCCCATTTAATCCAATGCGTCTTGGAGGAAAAATTACAGGAGCCCCAGAAGAATCTTGCCAATACCTGCTCCATTATCTTGATTGCCCCCTTGGTAGGATCCAGAACTTGGAAAATATGGATTGGTAATGCCTCTAGCACACTTTTGATCAATGTTAGTCTTTCCCCAAAGGAAAGATGTCTGTGACTCCAGTTATGAATCTTCTCGGACATTTTGTTACAGATGAACATAAACAAACTTGTCTTCTTTCTCCCCTTAAAAATTGGAGCCCCAAGGTAGGTGCAGGGAAAACTCCCTTGCTGAAATCCACCAACCAAGCTCACCCCCGCTGCCCAGCCTTTGTATTTCTCATTAATATAAAAACAGCTTTTCTCCTCTGACTCATGCTAAACTTGCAATCAAAATGTCACCCACAAGTGTATGGGGGTATGTAGCACGTGGCAAGTTAAAATTATCGATCCTCGAAGACTAAGTGCCGGCTTGAGTACTACGATGCAATTTAGAACACTATCTAGACTATTAGAAGGAGTTTTTTTTTGGTTTTTCTACACTAAGATCAAAGAACAAGTAAGAAAGTAAGAGCAAAAGGAAATTAAGACAAGAAAAAGGATAGTTTTCACTCAAGTTGGAAAGATAGGGATATTGATCCGTTGGTATGGATCACGGGTGTTCACCTAGGGATCATGCTCATCTAAATGGTCTTATGTGTGGCTAGGAAGGTCGGGTTAATTGGTTAGACCCCCTCTCGGGTGCACCTAACACGTTGATCGGCCTCTAAGGTCGGAGTCTCCTCCCTACACTTCGAAACCAACTCCTACAACCTACGGACCCAAGCCCTCTCTCTAGCTATGTCTCTCTCGAGCACATACAACGCACGGAGTTGTTGGTCATTTAACTATCTAATTAAGCATCTTTCAATGACAATAATTAGAATAAGACATATCAAATTGGTAGCTAATCAATTGGATAATGAAAAAGCACAACAACCAACAAAACCACCACATAAGACATAGATAAGCATAAATCAAGGTTTATCCCATGGAATCCATACAAACTTCACCAATATCCCTAAATAAGAACTTAGCTACTCATAATGGAAGCTAAAACAAAGGAAAATACAAGAACAACAAAAGAAAACATAGTAAGAAAAGGTAATAGAACTCCCTAATGTAGACTTGATGTTGGGGAGGATCTTTCTTCTTCAATCTCTTGAAGATGGAAGTCTCCTTGCCTTCAATGACTTGTATCTCTCGATTTTTTCTCTCAATTTGTCGTGGGGAAGGTTAGGGTTCTAAATTGAGTTAGAACCCCTTTTATACTCGGAGTGAAAATCAGGACAATTAGCAAACACCCGGTCGGGTGATTTGTAGGTGATAAAACACCCGACCGGGTTTTCTTCCCGAAGCCCGCTATTTTGCAAAACACCCGACCGGGTTTTCCGAGAAATGGAAAACACCCGGTCGGGTTTTCCTCCTGGAGTCCACAAGGCTACTTCAAAACACCCGACCGGGTGTTCCGAGAGATGGAAAACACCCGGTCGGGTTTTCCTTCTGGAGAACTCCTCGAATTTCAGCTTCGGCTCGTTTCAACCTGTTTTCATCACAAAACTACGACAAACCCATCAACTCACCTAATTAGTGTATATGCGGTGAAAAAACTTGTATTTAACATCTTAAACCATCAAAAACACTCTTTAATCACCCATAAAACAAGCCTAAAATATGAGTTTGTCAACTCCCCCATTAATCAATTACCCTGACACATTTATGTAGTGCTTGAGACATCTTTTAATTTTCCGGACAGTCGCTCTTCTTGCTTGCGAGAAAATCATAATATCATCAGCATAAGCAAGGTGTGAAACTCCAATTGAATATCTCGTTGTACAAAACCTCATTTCTTTACGACCCAGGATAAGTCAGTCCAGCAGGAGAGATAAGTAGTCAGCTGCCAAGATAAACAGAGACGGAGGCCACGCGAAGACTTGAAAAAACCAGCCGGTGTACCATTGATTAAAAATGAAAACCAGCAGGGATTCACGCATCTTTCAATCATACCCAGCCATAACTCCGAGAAACCTATCTTTTCAACACTTTCAGCAAGAACGGCCATTGGACACGATCATACGCCTTTGCCATGTCCAATTTAAGGACCAGGTTTGGTGAAGGGTTACATTTCCAGAGTTCAACACTTGGTTCATGCGCCTGTCAGCCGACTCTATCAATACATGGGCCGATTTCAAGTCAGTTTTCCTAGCCGAGTTTTTCCCGTCTTCAAAGACAAGTGCATTGAAGAGGAAAATATCGTGCATAAGGCAAGAATATGATGAAACCCTGAGCGAGTACTGGGAGAAGTACATGAGTCTTCTGGAGTCATGCCCCAACCATCGCATGAAGGAGATAGAGGTGCACCACACTTTCTATGAGGGGATGAACGAGGAAACCAAGGATCTGGCGAATTCATCATCTGGAGGCGATTTCACCCAGTTGAGAGTCAGTGAAGCCAAAAAGGTGTTACGGAAGTTGTTGAATGCGAAGAAGACATACGATAACGCGAGGGATGGGTACAGCAGAGAAAGGGTAGCAAGTGCTTCGGCTACTGACCAGGAGGAGCGGATGGATTTGAAGATGGGGGAATTAAAGAAGGAATTGCTGACTGCAATCAAGCAGAACACTCCACCACCTTCTCCGACTGGAGGCAAAGAGGCCCCGAACTACCATATGATCAGCCGGACAACTCGTTGGATGTGAAGCAAGCAAATGCCGCAGGATACTACAATTCCAACGGCAATTGGATTCCGGGAAGGCAGAGGGATGCACCATGGAGGGACCACCAAAATTTCCTATGGGGAGATGGAAATCAGAATCAGAACCAAAATCAGGCTCCAAATCAACCCAACCCCCACCCGAACCAAAATTCCAACCGTGGCCCAACAAACCCTGACTACCAGTCTAACTGGGTAGGAAGAAATCAGCATCCTCATAACCAAAACCCTCAAAACCAGAACCCGAACCCTGCCTATGTGCCACCCCATCAGCGAAACAACCGGAATTTTTGTGTTTAACTGGGTAGTCAGGGCCCAACAAATCCTGACTACCAGTCTAACTGGGTAGGAAAAAATCAACCGCTGAGGTTCTGATCTCCTCTTCCTCAGTAATGATTTGGTCCCCATCCTCAATCGAGAAAATCCTAGCCTTGGCTCTTTTATGCTTAACCAACCCATGAAAGAATTTTGTGTTTCTTTCACCTTCCACTGACCAACGAATAGCCGCTTTTTGCTTCAAAAATCTTCCTCCATCTTCAATCTAAGAACCGGTTCAGCTGATGTCCTATTCATTTCTGCCCGTGCAGCAAGTGTTTGACTCTGCTCAAACCTCTTGAGGGCTTCCTGAGCATCTCTTTCAGCCTGCTTTAATTTCTCAAACAAATTACCAAAAACATTCATGTTCCATTCTTTCAGCTTTTTCTTTAGGCGATTAAGTTTCACCTGCAGGTTTAACATACCCCTTTCTCCTGTCGCAATCCTCCAACATTCCTCAACTACCTGCATAAAAGAATGATGTCTCACCCACATATTCTGGAATCTAAAAGGAGGCCGCATGGGAGGGCCTGGGTGTCGGCATTGGATAAGCAAAGGACTATGGTCCAACATCACTCTAGGAAAATTTGTTACTCTAGATTCTGGGAACAGATCAAACCACCCCTCACCAATCAACGCGCTATCCAATTTCTCAAGAATATCTCCTCTGGACCAAGTAAATTTTGCACCATCAGCTCCCAGTTCAAGAAGTTGACAGTAATTAATCGCATCAGCAAATTCCGCCATCTCTCTTGCCCTGTTCTTATTAGATCCCTTTCTTTCCTCTTCCAAGAGAAAAATATTAAAATCACCCCCTACTAGCCATGGCAAACCCTCCATCCTGACTGCAAGTTCCCGAAGTTTGTCCCATAGGGGTTGTCTACTTATTCTGGTATATTTCCCATACACCACCGAAAGATAGAAAGGGGAGACCAGCTCACCAGTAGAAAAACGCGCGTGTAATACTTGCTCAGATACATCCCACTCGTCTGCCTCAATGCCATGCTCCGTGAAGATCCAGATTTGACCGTTTTCATTCATGCCTTTGAAGTTTAGCCCAAACTTTCTACCAAAGAACACTAGTTTCGGCTTTGTCATTGGCTCTATAAGCGCCAAAACAGAAATTTTATGTGTTCTTATCAAATGTTTGATGGTACTCTGAGTGCTTGCATTAGTAACACCCCTAGCATTCCAAATTACGATGTTGTAAGTCAATTTGACATAATTGTAGTCCTCCCGAGGACTCAAACTTCCCCTTCTTGTTATTTTCCTCCTCTAGCATCTCTGGGAAGTCTCCCCCACAGACTCCCCTTTTCTCTACTAGACACCCCAAATCCACCCTCTCCTCATCATCATGGCTCTCATCTGGATCCCACTCTTTTTTTCATCCTCGTATTGCTCTGCATCAAAATCTCCATTCGGGAGTACCTTGAAGAATTTAGGATTCGAGGATATACCTTGCAAGCGATCTTTCGCCTCCTCACCATATTTCTCCCGATGGGGAGAATCCAACTTCCCATAAACATTCTCAATATATCCAGCTGCCGCCCCACTATGCTGCCCCTGGGAAGACCTCCCCCACTCTCCCCGGTTACCCTGGCCAAACGAGTAAGACCTCCCAAAACCTCTACCCCTGTTCCTTCCATACCTCCCTCTCCTACTCTAGTGAATTTGGAAACCCTCTGCGTCCACCTCAGCACCAACATCTCTCCCCACTACTCCATTCGAGCTTAGGGGCAGCCCCCCATCCCCTCCAGCATTTAGGAATTCTGTCCCACTTGATCTTTTGTCGAACTTCCCTTCCCTCAATATCAATTACTATCTCCTCTAGGGGCGACTTGGATATATCAATTTCAATACATAGTCTTGCCAAGGAGAGCCTCCTTCTCGAGATGGTCGCATGATCCACCTGTATAGGCGTCCCTAGAAAGCTCCCTATCGCAAACAAAGCGGACTTTTCAAACTAGTGAATTGGAAGACCGACCAGATTACACCAGATTGCAGATGACATCCTCCGGCCCCCTACCTGCCTCGCTCTAACATCTTTCGCCAAAGATTCCACATCTTCAGCCCCGATCACCGGCGACCCATCCACAGCTCCCCCCTCCGACGAATCCTACATCAGGTTAAACGTAACCACCAACAGCCAAAAGGAAAAACAAAAACTCAAGCAAAGCAACAGAAATTCCAAGCACAACTACACCAGAACAGGAAACCAAACACTAGAAATAGGTACCAAATCACAGACAGACCGGCGACTGACCCGTCCGAGAGAAAACCAAAGCCGATCACCTTTCCATCTCACTATGTGAAAATCGCACGCACTTAGAGGATTTTTTGGATCCAACTATAATGACTTATTCTACTAAACACATCATCTTAATATGTTTAAATCACTAAATTTTTAGTCGGAAAAAAAAAATTGTGAATGAGGGGGAAATATGTTTAAATCTGTTTCTTAAAAACATAATTTTTTTTCTTTTTGGGTCATTTCCTAAATATAGAAACACTCTATTTTTAGAAATTTCTTCTCTATGAAATAAGACCCATTTTCCATTAACGCACTTTTTCTTTTTCTTTCTTTCTGATTTCACTTCACTAATACTCCCTCCGTTACAGATTAAGAGTCACTTTTTGCCATAAAAGTTCGTTCCAGTTTAAAATTTTCCATATTTTGTCATACAATTTTACCCCATTCTTCATCAAAATTACATAAAAATGACATTATCTACATTGAAATAAATCAAAACAAAAATCAAAAGTCAAAAGGGACCCACCTTCAACCAACTCCACCATCTCACTTCATTTATTACACACTCTACCATCTCACTTTATTTATTACACACTTCAACTCTTTCTTAAAACCCGAGCCATAACAATAAGTGACTCTAAATGTGGGCCGGAGGGAGTATTACTTAAAAACAATACTTTTATCTCTTTATCTCTCATACTTTAAAAATTTTACATTAAAACTTATACCATCATCAAAGATTCAAAATCTCTATTTTTAAGAGGACTAGAAGTACTCCATCTATCCCATTAAATATGAAACTTTTCCTTTTTGAGTTATCCAATTAAAAATGAAATGCTTCCAAAAATGGAAACAATATCATTTGTAATTTTTTTTTCTTTTATTTTATTCTATTTTCTCACTAAACACTACATAAAATCTCGTGCCGAAAAGAAAATATTTAATATTTAATGGGACGGATATATATAACATTCATTTTACATAGTAGCTTATTCTATTATGACTTCCTAGATAAACATGTCTTCGTCCCCAAAACAGAAGGGTGTTAATGTTAGGATTTAGGTCACATTTAAGAGTTAAGAAATACTGTAATACTATTATCAAATAAAGATAGTAGTATTTACATTTGGATAAGTTCTATCCTTATATATGTTGTTTTATATAGTATATGATTACTCATTTTAATCGTAATTAATAAATTGCATTGTAATCACATTGCAGTTGTGTGCATGTCGTTCTGATTCATAAACCCAAAGCTCATCTTTCTCTTTGGACTGTGTGGAAATCAATCAGGTTTTCGAGTCTGTGGAATGTGGATTACAAGTGGGGAACATTAATAGCAATTTTGGACTGATCAACTAATACTTTAGTTAATAACAATTCAAAAACGAAAATGATAACAATAACATAATTATGATCTATAATTTTTATTATCGGAATATATATATATATATATATATATATAGAGTAGTAATATAGGACAAGTGTCCATTAAGTACATAATTAGAGAACAAATCACAGCCACAAGATCAAGAAATCAAGGGCTAGATTAAATAATCAAGGGTTATTTTTCGCAGTTCATTGCATACACAATTTACTTCAACAAGGGGGTATTTACGTCATTTCATAATTAGGGTAAAAAATTAGAGTTCACAGATTACAAAAAATCAACTCATTCACATTCCGCCTCCCCGCCTCTTCTTCTCTCAGAACCTCGCTGAAAAAGCAATGATTCTTCATCTTCATCCATCATCTCCTATCGATTAAATTGAAATGGGGAATAACACCCCATTCGATCTCCATCGACTTTCAACATCTAAATCCCAATTCGCATTCCATCCGCTGATTCAGATTCCTCGATGTTTCAGATTAAACCGCCGTTTCGATCTTCATCTTCGCTCCCGGCTGCCGGGGGGAGGTGGCATGTTTTCGCGCTTCACGGCATGCCCCTTTTTTCGTCTCCCCACCATGGCCGCTGTCGGTGTGCCATTTTTAGATTTCGTGAATTCGAATAAAGCATGTGTTGAATTAATTTGAAAACCTACTGGAATGAACTAAAAACCTATTTGAATGAAGTAAAGACTCATTTGAATGAAGTAATAAACATACTTGAATGAAATAATACCTACTAGAATGAAGTAAAAATATATTTATTCGATGATTGATATTATTGGGATGAAGTAACGACCCATTTGAATAAAATCTGATTTGGTTTCTGGTTTGGTCTTTAAAATTGGTTCGACATTGATCAAAACTCTCATTATATACAAATCCACCACTTGTTGCAGAACTAGAGACCCAATTAGGGCCCTTAGATCTAGTTTTTTATGGATGAAATGAGAAAATTGAGTGAAAATTTTCGTCCTTCATCAGATAGCCACATTACTTCAACGAGGGTCTTTTTTTGTCAAATTACATTAATAGTTTATTATTTCATTTTCGTAGGTTTATTACTTCATTACAGTAGCTAATTACTTCATTTTAGTATTTTAGTACTTTATTTTAGTAATAAACCCTATTGTATAAACAGAGCATTTATATTATTTCATTTTCATAATTTATTACTTCATCTTATCAATTTATTGCTTCATTAAAAAAAATATGTAGTTCATTTTAATGTTGAATGAACACAACAGTTAATATAATGAGAGTTTATGAATTAAATCCATTAGTTTCTCTATGGGGGTAATATTCTGTACTAGAGTCTAGAGCCTTCAATTTCTTGTCCTCTGCATATAGCACAGTTTGTATGTTCATTCATGTGTGCATTAACATGAATGAAGTAATAAAGTGTATGAATGAAGTAACAGAGAACATAAATGAAGTAATAAAGTGTATGAATGAAGTAACAGAGAACATGAATGGAGTAATAAAGTGTATGAATGAAGTAACAAGAACATGAATGAAGTAATAAAGTGTGTGAATGAAGTACTTGCCTAAGTAATTTGAGAGGAGTTTCCAAAGAAATACTCGCATTCATCTTCTTTTTAGAGGAATTTTCACCTATACATAAGAATACAAAATAAATTTACAACATATCATATATAATTATAGATAGTTCACTTAGAATACTATGTTACTTCATTTAATGTGATTTTCACTTTATATTACTTCATTAAAGACATAACTAACTTCATTATATCAATTTACTACTTCATCAAAAAAATATGTAGTTTATTTTAATGTACAAACAACACATCAGTTAAAGATGTTACTTTATTATAATGTATTATTACTTTATTTTTAGAATCATTTTGTGTTGTTTGCACATTAAAATGAACTACATATTCTTTTTAATGAAGTAGTAAATTGATAAGATGAAGTAATAAATTATGATAATCAAGTAATATAAATGATTTGTTTATACAGTAAGGTTTATTACCAAAATGAAGTAATAAAAATGATAATGAAGTAATAGTCTATAAATACTTCACTGTGAGCATATACTAGTTCACTATATGCACAATATACATCACAATATTCACTTCACTATAAGAAATATTCACTTCACCATAAGAAATGTTTATTTCACTATAACAAATATTCACTTCAAATGGTCTCAGTTTAAGCCATATACTTATGCACCATTGTACTTCACTATAAGTCTTATTTATTTCACTATAAGAAATATTTACTTCATAATGTATCAGTATACGAGCTAACTGTTATACTTCACTATAAGAAATATTCACTTCATAATATCTTAGTTACTGATAAATGCCATACACCTAGAAACAGTTATACTTCACTGTAAGTCAGATTTACTTCACTATAAGAAATATTCACTTCATACAAAGATGAATCAGATTCGAATTAGGCTTCTTATAGAATTGATACCGAGTCCATTTGATCAATTGAAGACATGTAGCCTGTGTGAAATAGCAAATTTGCAGATCGTGAAATTGACAGTTGATAATAGAGAATCAGTTCTTGCGATGAAGAATCTGTAATTGATGATGGAGATTGTTGAACATGAGCGGAGCTATGTAGATTGTATAATTGGCTAGGGAGATCACAACAAATCAACGTGAGTGATGGAGATAGGGAAAATCTCAGTATTAGCGATAAAAATCTATAGAATCTGCGTGAGTATAGCGAATATGCAGATTCTGAAATCGATAATTGACGATGGAGTAAATCAGTTCTTGCGATGAAGATTCTTCAATTGGCGATGGAGATTGTTGAGCATGAGTATATGCAATGGAGATTACAATAAATTAGTCGGGGAGCAGGAGGCGACAAGGGCACAGGTGTAGAGATATTGTCGGTGCCCGCGAGAGGAGGTGAGCCGTACTCCGCGAGAGGCAGACCGGAGAAGGGGGCCAGAGATAGGAGGCAGCCGTGAGAGGCAGGCAGGCCGCAGGAGGGTGTCGCCGGAGAGGAGGTGCAAGTGTGCTCTGCCACCTCCGTCGTGAGAGAAGGAGAGAGTGTGTGTTTGTGTGTGTAAGCGTGAATGGTGTGCGTATGTGAAAATATGAGAACAAAGTTGATTTCCTAAAATACCCCTATGCAATTTTTATTAACTAAAGTTATTTACTTATTTTAGTCATTGGATTAAGATAACATGTGGCTGAGATTTATTCTCTAGTTATAACACTCCTCTATATATATGCAGATTCAAATCACAATTTAAATATGATTAGCTCTCACAAATGACAAAACACATTTGAAATCAACACAGGAGTATGATACTTTTTAGCCAATACGTAAAGAAGAGTTTTGAAGTTGAAGTAAAGGTCAACTAGTTCTGTCCTATTAGAAAAGAAGATAAAATGCGTCGGCAATCGGTACAGCTTGATCGCTGCAACTTGTTAAGTAAAAACAGAAGAGAACAATACCTATGTGAACCGCTACTTTTACTTCTATATCTTCTGCGCTCCTCATTTCAACATTCCAATTGATCACACACGGAGTGCAATTGTGTTCAAACAGGTACTATGTCTTAATTAAAACTCCCATCAAATGATGGTTTTGATTCACAAAGATGATAGGCTAATACCCCTTATTCTTTTATGTGATCTTGCAGGGCGTAAATGACTTTCACGAGCACTTCATCGGTATGAATCGTGTAAAAAAACAAGTTTATTTATTCGATGTTGAGAGTTGTTGCATGATATTATACCCGTTTCCAATCATTTGTAGAAAAGAAGTTGTGAACAACAACTTAGACTTGTGGCAATTATTGTAGGTTGTTTTTCATCACTTGAAGTCATGCTTCCTCCATCATATCAACTCTGAAGTAGTATCAAGTGTCCTTGCTCACCATCTAAGGGTTTAATGTCATGGTAGTTATTTTATTACATTTTATTTTTAATTACAAAGTCTTAATGTTGGTTGGTGCCTTAATTAGCGAAGAATGACTCATATTGAAGGGTGTAAATTTTTAGCTTTGATTGTTTTAACACCTACATGAAGAAAGTGGGACTGTGAATCAGAAAGCAAGTCGACATGTAAAGGTTGCCATCAGATTAGATGATTTTTGTCGTCCATGCCTAGTACTCCATTTGGAAGTTTGTTGCATAATTGTATTAGTGCCTCCTCTACTGTCAATTGTACTATTCTTTACCTTTCTACTTTATCAATTTTTTCTTCTGCTTTTGAGTTTGATAGAATTAACATATTGATTAGACATTGAACCAAAATCATTATGTGTCACAGTTATACTTTTTGCAATATATACGGAATTTTAAATTTGTTGAAACACGCGTTTAATTTTACAATGGCCAAATTGGCAAAAAGAGAAAATTCAAGAAGCTTGTAAAAAATACTCTCTATGTCCACTTTTTAAAGAACCCTTTGGCCATTTTTATTTGTCTACGATTTATAGAACCATTTACTTTATTCTATTTTTAGTATGCGGATCCCACATCCTACCAAATTTTCACACTCTTTACAAAGTCAAACAATTTCTTAAAACTCATGCCGAGTTAAAATGGCTTTAAATGGTAGGCAGAGGGAGTACAATGCACGAGTGGGCACAAATTATTTCGGGTTAAAGTTTAGTACTCCAATGTTATATGCTTATAGCCCATTATAGGTTCAAATCTTAATCACATAATATGAAAAACCTACTCCCGCCGTCCCTCGTTATGCATCCCAATTCTCCAATTTACTCCGTTCTTTATTAGTTGTTCCATTTCATTTTTACTACTCACTTCATCCATAAAAATAGGGACTTTGGCATTGGCGGACACAGTAAAGAGGGACACAGTAAAGAGGGGCTGAATTTGGTATTTACTACTCATTTCATTTTTTCTATTTTGATTTTTTTCAAAAATTTGAAAATACTATACCTAGCCCTTCCCAAATTAATGATGGTATAGACCAAATAATTGAAAATTAAATGCTAAGAGGGGCTGAATTTGGTATTTAAATTTTAAAGAACAGTAAAAATGGCTGTCCATTTATTTAAAGAGATTACTAACTAAAAGATAAAAAAAAAACTTTAGAATCCCAATTCCCTCATTAATATGCATCCCTACTCCCTCCGTCCCTCATTATGCATTCCAATTCTCCAATTCACTCTTATTTTTATTATATATATTGGTCTATGATTATATCCTATATTTTCTCATATTACGGGGCCATGCCTTTAAAAAAATGTTAATTTACTTTAAAAAAAGGGATCAACCATTCCGTTAACGCTAGCCTTTGAAAAAAAATGTACTCTCTCTGTTTTTTAAATAGTACTACCTTTATCCCCTAAATTTTAACTCACTTTGATCCAACACGGGTTTCAAAAAATGTAATGGAAAGTGAGTTGAAAAAATTAGTGGGATGTGGGTCCTACTTTTAAAGTATTAGTTTTATAATAAAATATGAGTATGAATGAGTTAGTGGAATATGAGGTCCACTACCAAAAATAGTAAAAGTGAAGTGTGTTAAATTTTCAGGGACGGATCGAAATGGTAAACTGTGTCAAAATTTGGGGACGGAGGTAGTAACTATTTCTATTTTGGATCGTTCCTTAAGAGTTGAAACTTTAGAATCTTTCTATTTTAGAACATGGACTCCACAATCCACTACTCTGCTTTCACTGTTTTTTCTCTTCTTCTCTCTTACTTTATTCATTTTTCTTTTCATCTCTCTTACTTTACCAATTATGTATTAAAACATGTTGCGTTTTAAATATTTTTATTTTTTTAATACGGAGAATATATATAAAAAATTTCTCCTTTCCACATGATAAAATAACCATTTTTCTTTCTTTTTTTTTTCATTTCATCAAAGTTGACATGTTACCTCTTTATAAAAATATTAAAATATAACTACATTTTCTTTCTCATACTTTATCTAATTTTCCTACTTAAAACATCTAACACTATTTTTCTTCTCTAATATTTTTTTTAAACACTCAACAATAATTTTCTCTTTTACTTAAACTCCTTAAAATAGAAGTGTATAAAATCTCATGTCGTCCCAAGAAGATATCATCTTCCTTGACATGGAGGGAGTATATAGTACAACCCCTACTAGAAAAATTTTCTGCGTCTGCCACTAGACTTTAGGAATGATACGGGTTTTAATGTGAAATTAATAAAATATAAAACAGATAGAAAGAAAAAGTAATTAAAGTATTATTAGTAGGAAATAGAGTCCACGTCATAAGAGAGGAAAAACTTGCCAAACATAGAAGTGAACTAATTTTGTGAGACACCCCTAATAAAAAAAGAAGACTATCTTTATGGGACACCCCCAATGAAAAAAGAAGACTATCTTTATGACGGAGAGAGTAGTATTTTTTCAAATGGACATCTCATTCAACTAACTCATTTTAACTCATATGAATACTTATAATATATAAAAATAGAACACACATCCATTAACTTTATTAAACCACTTTTTATTTACTTTACTTCAAACCGTGTCAAATTAAAGTGCGCCATATATTGAAGGACTGACGAGGAAGTAGTACATTTTAATTAGCAATCACACATGCACACTACCTATCCGTTTAGGTAGCAATGTAACAACGTTATGTCATTTATTTTATTACGCATATCTTGGTCTTGAACATTGTAGAGTACCTGATTCATTTTATTGTTGACTTAAATCAGTTCATAAATATCGAAATCAATTCAGTTCGTAACAAGGTATACAATCATACATTTTTCTTTCTTCCAATGCATTGTCAAATTGAATCAAGAGATCAAGACACGCAAGTAAATAATCCAGACCCAGTTCTATATTCTTAAATTAGCTCATGTTACACCCTAGCCTCACCTCAGACAATTTACTAAATCTCATGAAAATGGCAAAATTGATTGGTTATTCACCTGTGGAGGTCTGGAGATTCTCCAACGGTGTATTAGAGAGCCACTTAGTTCCCAGTGCTCTCCCATCTTAATTTTCTCTTGCACGGCCTCTTCTACAATTCATTAAGTCCATTGCCAAAAGCATGAAATGCCTTCAAGTATAACTAGAGATGAGCATCACAATGCAGCAGGCAATGACGTGTTTTACCATCTGAATTGGGTGGGAGTCTTCTCACACGCCCTCACAAATTGTAGTGAATCACCTAGGTTGGACATCATTATTAACAGGGTGTACATCAATATCAATAGATGAAGGAATATGTGCTCTTGGTGTGCTAATAGCAGCTATTTCCAACTCATCGTGCAGCATGTTTACATCATTCCACTCCACGCCAGCTGCAGAAGATTATAAAATAATTCAGCTTCAGAGTGAGTTTTTTAAAAAAGAAAAATACAAGTATGAACATAATCAGCAGAAGGTTACAATCCGTCTTCCACAAGTCTGTCATGCTGATGCCTGCTGCATCTGATAAAAGCCAATAGTCTGCATCGTTCTGTAACAAACAGAAAACACCTTTAGAATGAACACATTTATTGAAACACAGATAATAGATGCATCCAAACTGCAAAAACTAAATGCGCAAAATTAATAAAAAAAAATATGCATGATCAATGTAAAACATATCAAGCTAGAAAAACAAGCTAGGGGAGAAGTAAATGGAATTCTATGGATGATCATAAACAACTGCAGAGGAACTTGGTTCCCACTATCTTAGTTTGTGACTCCACAGCAGCTGAGTCAAGTTAATTTCCGAGATAGTGTTGAAATATCAGAATATTCACTTGCAAAATGTTTCTACAAGATAAAAGGTCATTAATGGACGTTTCAGTCCTAGTCATAGTAATACAAATTCCCAAAAAGGGAGAGCGACAAGAAAATGTCAAACAGTTTTGCTAATATTGTTTAGTAAATCTACTAAAAGCCACATAAATGTGATCATTCAAAAGAACCACACTTACATCAATATTTGAGGGGATAATCTTAGTCATTCCTCCAGCAAATTCTTGATGTGAATCATACACAGTGTTAAGATCATGGCTATCTTGCGCCTGAGTTTCAACCTGTGGTGAACCATGTGACATGGATGATCTCTCCACTGCTATGTTCTCATGTGCCTCTGAACTTGAGGCAACAGGGAAATTTGTCGAATCTCCAACTCCATTCACCTCTTCAAACTTTTCCTCAAATTGGCTATAAAAACAGAAATACTTCAAATATGGAAAAGAGAAATCCATAATTTGTGGAGATTGTAAAGGGTCTAGCAGGTGTCAAAAGTTAAGACTGATACCTCACAAGGTAAACATCAATAGCACCCATTGCACTTCTAAGAATAATTCTATATCTCCTTTGTGGATAATCAACAGCCTATACACAGGATTTGGAATTTCTAAATTATTAAAACAGCTGCAATGCATATTGACTATTGAGCAAGCTCATTAGTCATATATACATACCTCATCAGGATCTGGGACTTCAAGGGTGGTCCCGTGGGGTGCTTTGATTGCTATCAAGGTTTCATTCTGTCAGAATCAAAACTAAAGAGTTTAAGCATCACAAGAAAAGTATTTGTTGAACTAAACAGCATTGAAGGACAAGATAAGAACCTGGAAGCAAGGTAAGCTTTTTATGTCATCTTCAGTCACAAAAAGCCATCTACAAAAGCCACAAATTAAGATATTACTGTGAAACCTTTCACCTCTATTCAGGAAAAGTAATTTAAAACTTTAGCCGATTACTACCTCTGATTATGTTCATCTTCAATCAAATCTCCCAACCTTTCCTGCATTTGCCTATAATGTTTTTGAAGAACCGCGATATTAGAAATAATGAGGGGCATCATCAAGTTCCTTAAAAGTTTAGTGATTGGCAAGAAAAAAACCGTATTCGGTCGTCCAAACTTCTTTCTTCCATTGAAAGGTTCTCAATTTCTGCCTGCAGAATAAACAAGAGACAACCAGCATAAATACCAACAAAATAAATATAAGAAATATCATTCAAGACAAGTTTTCCTTCTCTACATACATGCAGAAGAGTACCATCCTTGTCCACTTCTCCAGGTCTTGAAGAATCGAGACCCCTGTCAAGCAACCAGGCTCATTAAGTTCTTCATGTTATTGCCATTCCCTGCATTGATTAGGAAACCTATTGTCTAGTAGTCCTCAGAGTCTAAACTAACTTACTTCCAATGTATTCTGTTTTTCAGCTTCTTTTCAATAAGGCCAATCCCTTCAAGGACATTGGTTATGTCATATATACGTCTCTTCTGGACCTGCATAGTTAAAATTCAATAAGTTTCTTAAACTTAGCTAAGGGATGCTAGCTCAAACACAATAACCTGCAAAGTGTCTGCTGCCTTGTTTAGATCGAGTTCACCATCCTCTGCATGCTTTATCAAAGCGATAAATTTCTTAGTCAATAGACCTGAGAAGCATAGCTGATACCAATTAGCATTAAAATTGTATAACACAGTCTAAAATGGTCATGCAAATTTAGAGTATGATATTACTCAGGGAGCTATCAAAGCGGCAGCCAGCAGGCGTGAAAGGGGAAGGAGCATCTGCAAAATTCATGCAATGACAATATTATTAGGGCTACTAGTACCAAAGAAATTATCATGAACTTCAAATGATTTGTTGAGAAGAGAAATAGCACCATTTCAATTATTTGATTTGAGATATGTAAACAATGACATTAAGAGAAAAATATCTCACCAGCATTAGATATGGGGGTGGAAGGCAAGGCTCTATTGTTCTTACCGGCCTTTGACCGGCAATTAGGCCTTCCCCCTTTAGTAGACACTGGTGTACGGAGTGGGTTATTAGTGATATCCCTATGCACTGTACTTGCTGCCCACTCACTGGACTCAACTTCATTATTTTGATACACATTCTTCCGCTTCAAAGGCTGGGAGAACCATTGTAAAAACTAAAATCAGCAAATGCAAAACATAAAATACAATGCACATGCTGTAAGAAATTCAGTTGCTATATGGTTTAGATGTAGAACACTCAAACCAAAAGTAATGTGGATTTATTTAGAAGCATTCGCGAATGGCTGCCACAACTTTTACGGAGAAGAATTCAACAAATACGAAGTACATTCGAGGTATCAAATTGACAATATCTGCAGGAGCAACTCATATTCCATGTTAAGGATAGTAAATCGTTTCCTCTTTTTCCGATAATAAAACGTACGGATCCAAAAAAAACACCAAATCTACAAATCCTAGCACCAAGGGAATTCAATCGCTTAAATTAAGTAAGTGCGCGTTCAATAAAAACATATCCAACATTCACTATGAAATTAATAGCACAGGGTTGAGCGAAATTGAGAGATATAATAAAAACACAGAGAGAAAAACCGTAATCGTACAGGAGACTTGATAACTAGAGCTTCAGAGAGGTGATCGGCGGAGCGGGCCGGGGTTGAGAAGCGGTGGTAGTCGTGGGGAGAAGCGAAGGGCGGATTCATGGAGGAGAACGGGAGATGGCGCCTGATCGACGGCGGCTGGTGGTGTAGGATCTGGCCATTCGAGGGCGGCGCGGCAGGAGGAGTCGCCGCGGCGTCACGGCTGGGGGGAGCACGAGCGGCCATGGGTAGTGTGAAATCGAATCGGATCGTAGAAATCAAAATGGAAGGGGGGTTTTAGAGAGGAGAAATGAGGGTTTTGATGAGTGTGTGAGGTGGGTAGGGGGAGTAGAAAACGAGGAGGGGAGGGGGAGGAAGGGAGGGAGGGAATTTTGGTTCGGATAGATGTGGAGGGAAGTGGGAGCCAAAAAAATGAAATCGGCTATTTCATTTATTTTGCATTTTTCTCCTTACTCTTTCTTATTTAACCACTTTAATGAAAGTCCATAAGCATTAACCCAAGCACTTATCGTAATTATAATATCGTAATCTAGATCCAGAGTGAAGCCGGCTAAAATTTCAATTTTTCGTTTAATTTTTTAAATCATATACTCTGCTCTGGTAAAAACGAAATTTATATATCAGCGAAGGGAGTATAATAATATATTTTTTCAGTTATTTTATTCATATTTTTTATTATGAACAGTCAATAACTTTTTCTCTTTTATCTCTTTACAAAAACTATTTAAAAGAAGAGTGTATAAATTCTCGTGTCGTCTCATAAATAAATTATCTTCCCTAGAACGAAGAGAGTACAAAACTTACTAAATGTTAAGTAATACTCCCTCCGTCCCGCTTTAGCAGTCCCATTGACTTTTCTGTCTTTTTTTTGTAAAAATGATAAAAAATAGTTAAAGTAGAGAAATGGTAAAGTAAAAGAGACAATAATGTAGATAAGACTCTTCTCTATATTATTCTCTCTCTTAATTTACCATTTCTCCTCTTTAACTATTTTTTATCATTTTTATAAAAAGATGGCAGAAAAGTCAATGAGACTGCTAAAGCGGGACGGAGGGAGTAGTTTGTTTTATATAGGTTGACTAATAGACAATTTGTAGCATTGCTAGTTACAGCCGCCTCTATTCGCTACCTGTTGCCCACTGCTGCAAGGGAGAAGGTCATTGGCTCGAGCCTCAACCGTGGCACATTTGCCGCGAATGTTGTAACTCATGCGTCACATGCACTTGCGTCTCTTGGCCAATCAAGACAACAAGTGCAACGCACAAGCTCAACATAGGATTGAGCGAATTTTTAGTTTGTTTTAAATTCTTTTATTTCAGAGTCAATAGATATACATAGAGAAAGTTGTGATCTTATGTAGTTTTCAAATATTCTCTCTGTCCACTAACCCGTTTGATAAGAAAGATGAGATATGAAATGATATACAAAACAAGATAAGAAATACAGGCTTCATGTCAAGATATGCAAAGAAGATTTTTTTTTCTTTGTTGTTTGATAGAAAAGAAATAATCTAAATTTGTACAGTATATTAAATAACATGGCTTAACTTGACAAATTGGTTAATTACATAAACATGGTTAAAGTTATAATTTTGGTAAGATTGGGGAGGGCCCTTGTCTTATATTGGCTTTGAGTTAAGCTTAACTATGATATCAAACATTTAGAAATATTCATATATAATTCCCTATCTTGGTATTACTCAGTACTAACTTATCAAACAAATAGTCTCATTGGTAGATGACATGAGTTTTAATGTGCAATTGGTAAAATATGAAAGGTATGGAGTTAAAGTGTGTAAAGTAGGAGATAGAAAGAGAAAATATAAATAAAAGATGAGAGAGAAAGATAAAAGATGATTAATAAATTAAGAGTAACTTTCCATTTTTTTAGTATAAGACTAATTGCAGTGGATGTACGAAAATAGAAAAACGAGACTATTTCACCAAAAAAGTATCTACATAGAGAGAATTGTGATCATATGCTATTAAGGTTTTAAATGATAACATAAAACTAATGTGGGCCATAATATGATTTCGAAATCCATTAATTTAACTTGGATTTCATTTTAAGAAGAAGGGTGAAATCAAAGTTACAATCCTATGACCTTGTATATATAGGATTGTAATTTGGATTTCATCCCTTCTCCCTGAAATGAAATAATACTTGTCACCGATAGTCTCATCGTAATTCCACGTATCTGACTCATCTAGGCCATAAACTTAGTGAAAAGACTCTTCTATGCCCATGAAGTTGTTGGGTTCTCATACGAGTCTCCCACTACGACGTCGTTGTGTAATGTGTTTGTGTGTCAGTTAATGGTTCAAGTTTGGCTTGTGGTATGTCCTCTTAGATTGTTAGTTGTGTGACTTTTTCAGTTTATTGAGAGTTTTTTTTTATCAAAATACCTAATGAGTAAGGGGTTAAACAAACCCCAACTAATAAATAGCATCAAATTGATCGTTCCAGAACATAACCCAAGCCCACAAGTGACTTGAGTCCTATAACAAAACAAAAGACTAAAAATGTGGAAGGCCCAAGACTCGGGTAAAACCATGGAATCAAAAGCTAACGAAAACTATAACCAACATCAAAAACTAATAAGCATATCATTTCAACGTAAAAATCAAAACTAGAATGTCAATCATTATACCTGCGTCGGAAGAAGCAGAAGTTAGGATATCACAATTAGTCCATGCTAATAAGCGCCTTCATATTTTGAGGCGTGGAATCAGAATCAAAGATATAAAAGGTAGAGGTTTGACACAATGATGGACGATGTGTTTGTTTCAAAAATCATGACTTATATTTTATGGGATAAGTGTCTACTAATTCTTATGAGTTTAATATCCAATATTAAATCTTGAAGAAATACTAAGCGCCACCAACTCAAACATAGTATAACATTAATACCGATTACACATATTGGGTGCCTTCTACCTAAACATTAAAAATGTCTCTAATTATTATAGTTAAATAAATAAATAAATAAATAAGCATAAAATCAAAGTACATGTTTACCACAAAAGAAAAAAAAATAGCACTCAATATATAAAATCATTAATCCAATTAATGATATATTCTCTAATTAAATATGGATTCAAAAATTTATAACAATTCCAAATTCGTAATATTAAATTCTGTAATCTAATTAAGAAATCAATTAATTTAAATTGTAATTTATTAATCTAATGAATAAATTATTAATACAATTGATTTAAGTTGAACTTTATATGTATAATTAATACTAAATTAGTGTATAGCTCTCTTTTAAGGCCCACAATGGCTACTATTTCAAACAATTTAAAACTGCACGAAAACAACTAGTAATAGCCTAGCTTGTTTTGAAAATAAGAAAGGGCCTGACCCTATTTGTTTTAATAAAAAACAGACTCAGCAATCCAATTTACAAAATTTGGAAGCCCAACTGCTTTCAAATATTTGTGGCCCAATAGAAAATGAGAGTAGTTCATCTTCCTCAACCCACAATGCAATTGTTGTTCATTGCCCCTTCTTCAATCTCCCGTCCTTTCACCGATTCGGCATCCAACGACGAACGCCACGTCACCACCGGACGACCTGTTCCTCCAGTCGTCGTCGCCGAGGAATCACGTGTGGAGGCATGACTCCCAGCAGTATAGGAGGCGGGTAGAGGGAAGAGGAATCGCCATTCCCTCTTTGTCACTCAAAACTTCAAATCAATTCGAATCAGTAAGCAGAAAAAAGGAATTCGTGTTTTCTAAGAATATTACAAAACTTCAAATCTATTCCGAGAACTACTTTGAAAAACCCAATTTGAATGATGAAATCCAATTTCCAAAACCTTTTCACGTTGATTTTCAGAATTTTTTTAAAGAATTGAAATCTAGTTCACTTCCAATACAACTATAAAAGTAATTTTGATCATTTTCCCACAAAATTGAAATCCGATTTCTAATTTTCAAAATCTCAACGAAATACAATTTCACATCTTCTTAATCCAATTTCAGTTTCTTTTGACCAAATTACAAAAGGTTGGTTTCTAGTTTCTACTAATCCACATATAGTCAAATAAAGCCAATTCATGTATTCGTCTAATGAATACAATGCAGCGGAAAACATACACGAATAAAGATCTAGATTCATAATTATCTACTACTCCCTCCGTCCCGGCTAAGATGACACATTGCTTAGCCGGCACGGGATTTTAGGGTTTATTGGTTTAAGTGTTTAATTGGAGAGAGAGAAGGTGGGTGTAGGTATTAAAGTAGAGAGATGGAGAAAGATGGATATTTTAATAGGAGTGAGAAAAAATAGTTGAGTGTATTAATTGGGGAGAGAAAGTTACCAAAAAAGGAAATGTGTCATCTTAGTTGGGACAAACTAAAAAGGAAAACGTGTCATCTTAAGCGGGACGGAGGGAGTACTAGTTAGGCTTAAAAGTTAAAACACAGAGAATATAACTATTACTTGTTGTGTTGTTTGAATCATGCAGATTGGACGAATTGTTGAATTTATAACTGTTATGGTCAATGCATATTCCAGGCTGTTGCAGGAACAATTTCTGGTATAATCAGATTGTTGAATTCACAACTATCGTGGTCCAGGTCCACACGTATTCCTATTCGATGCACAAATGATTCCAAGTACAATTGCTCTGCAAAAGAAAGCTAGGTAATTATTCGTCTAATGAATACAATGCAGCGGAAAACATACACAAATAAAGATCTAGATTCATAATTATCTACTACTAGTTAGGCTTAAAAGTTAAAACACAGAGAATATAACTATTACTTGTTGTGTTGTTTGAATCATGCAGATTGGACGAATTGTTGAATTTATAACTGTTATGGTCAATGCATATTCCAGGCTGTTGCAGGAACAATTTCTGGTACAATCAGATTGTTGAATTCACAACTATCGTGGTCCAGGTCCACACGTATTCCTATCCGATGCACAAATGATTCCAAGTACAATTGCTCTGCAAAAGAAAGCTAGGTAATCCCCCTACAAAACTTTACTTATTCTCTTTTGTGACTTTTCTAATCTTCTCACGTTCTCCACCATGGAGAAGTATAAGTAGATGAATAGCTACATGTGCTCTAGGATTGTTGGGCTCATAAGTTAAGTTAATTATAACTAACCTATAACTATCTAGTTCTTATTAATGTGATTCTAGCTCATTTCCTTTCACATGGGAGCGTGGGGTCCAACATGATTTGTCCAAATTTGGTACCATCTGCCACAGTACTAAAAAAACGTAGAGCAACATCAAAGTTTGGACGACATCTGTGATGCACTTTTTATTAACACTAAATAAACCTGCAAGTATACATAATATATATATATAGTATAGCTAAAGGTCAGTACCAGATATTGAACACGGGGAATAAAGTCACAGACTGGCTACCTTCTACTAAGCTTCGTTCACTATTTGGGAAATCGAAAGTTTTGGAGATTTTGAAAACAAGAAACAGTTTGAGAGCAATAAAACAACTAATTGCAAATAATTAAAGAGATAAAATATGAGAGATAAGAGAATTCCAGGGATGTGTGTTCACAGTTATGGTTATACAAATTCCAACTACAATACCCTAGCACAGTTTATACTTCGATAAGACGAGTCACATAATGTATGCCCATGTGGTACAAGCGTAGATTACTAACACTAGGGTTGTCAATCCTAGATCCGTAACTCCTAAAAGCTCCTAAGACCCTTGAAAATTCCCCACTCTCAATTAACAGTGCCGTTTTAAGGGAAACTAATTGTAGTGTCTACTAAATGGATCTAACTCGCCAACCTCCTCTCACGATTATGTAGCAAGTTATATTTAATCATCACCAAATGTGTCACTCAAACGTGAAGTATTATGGAACAACTTATGGAAGAAACGAAGTAAAAACAAAACAGATATTAAATAGAAAATGGAATTGTATAACCAAAGTCGTTACTAACACATCCCTAGAATCCTATAAATTTAGTTGCACATAATTGAATAAGCTAAAAACATAGATTGTAGGGAAGACAAAATGAACATAAGAACTAAAGCGAATAAAACCCAAAGGTTGAATCCCTGTAGCTCCTTGATGATCTCTTGCTTCCTTCTTAACCCCTTGCACAATGAAGAATTCTCAAATTTATGCTATAGAATTAAGAGGCAAAAAGAGGATTCTAATGAAGAGGTTTGAGGAGGTATATATAGAGGCAAATCGAGCTCTATGAAATAAGGTAAAAAGTGGTTAAGTTTGGTAAATCTTGGGGAGAAAGTAGATCAAATTCGTGCGCCGTGTTTTCGCAGCGGGACGCTGCATCTTGGCCAATGGTCGCTGCGCAATGATCCGTAGCCTCTGCCTCTTGGTTAGCGGTCGCAACACTGTGTTGCAGCGGTTGCTGTGAATAATCCCGTAGCTTCGAAAACTCTTCGAGCAGTCGCTAGGCGTGTTCTTCGTTTCAGCACAACTTTCTCCGGAGCGGACCGCTACTGGTTCGGCGGTAGCTAGGCTCCAGCTGTCGCTGTGCGTGTTGCAGCGGACCGCTGGACATCTTGAATGCTCCAGATTTTTAACTTCGAAATTTTGCTGTCTTTTTAGGCTCAAATATGCACAAATCTCACAAAACACGTCAAAATACCAATATAGAGAAAATATGCAAAATATGGACATGAATTGTGATTTTAATATTAAAAACAGACTAAATAAAGGCCTTAAAATAGTGCAATATCCGAGCGTATCAATCTGTCACAAGGCCTTGAAGACGTACTACGATGATTATGTGAAGCACAAGTTCAAGTACTACGAAGATTATGCAATGTGTTATGTACAAATCCATCCCACATCGGGAGTCTGAGGGAAGTTGGAAGATGTATATAATCATGTCCAACCCCTAATCAGTTTGAGGCCTTGTGGGAATGACCCCAAATAAATCTGTGCGGGTTTGACCAAAAGCGGACAATATCAAACATCTGTTGCAGTCGACAATCCGAACAAGTGTTATCAGAGCCAGGTCGGCGTCGGGTCTGGTTTGAGAGACCCATATTCGAGTGGGGCCGACGATCCTGACAAGTCTGAGTCGGGCCCATAATGTGTCTCGATGTGGTCTCAGTTTGAGGGGAGGTTTGCTGAGTACAAACCTGTCCCACATCAGAAATCTTATGGAAGTTGGAAGGTGTATATAATTCCTGTCCAACCCTAATTAGTTTGAGGCCTTTTGGGAGTGACCCAAAAACAAATCCGTGCGGGCTAGACCCAAAGCGGACAATATCAAACTAATGTTGCCTACGCCGACAATCCTGATAAGTGGTATCAGAGCCAGGTTGGCATCGTGTCTAGTCTGAGAGACCCATATTCGACTGGGGCCGACGATCCTGAAAAATTCTGAGTCGGGCCCATAATGTGTCTCGATGTGCCTGTCCCACATCGGAAATCTGAGGGAAGTTGGAATGTGTATATAATTCATGTCCAACCCCAATTAGTTTGAGGCCTTTTGGGAGTGACCCAAAAACAAATCCGTGCGGACTAGACCCAAAACTGACAATATCAAACTAATCCTGCCGACGCCGACAATCCTGACACAATGCACGAGTTCAAGTACAACGACGTGTACGCCCTCGTGAAGGATCACTCGAAGGTCATGTCGGGTTACGAGTGTGGCGGCCCGAAGAAGACCAAGATAAACGCCAATGGCAAATACACCTGCAGCGGGGGACGATGCCTTCGACTTGAACAGTCAAATTCAGAAGAGTACACACAAGTGCCAACATGAAGTCATCCCATGGGCAAAAAAGCTACCAAGAGAGAGGGCAAGGGGAGCGGTGCGACCGAGGCAACCATAGAAGGACTACTTGATGCCAACGTCAAGGCTATCACCGATGTATCAATGTTGAAGACGTTGAAGTCCATAATGAAGCTGTGGAGGGATGCCGAAGACAAAGAAGAGCGAACAATGTATTATAACTTGATCCAGAGGCTTCACCTAATTTTTTCAATAACTCAAAAACATGAAAAAGACAAAAATATTGGTCAAATAAATTGAGGTAGATTTTGAGACTGACTTATTCCAGATGTTATAACTGAAATTAAAAATGCTAACATAATAAAGAAAAAAATGAGTTGGGACTGAATTTTGCAATCTTATTGCTAAAATATGTTTTAAATTTTTTATACAAATTTTAAATTAGTATATAATCCTTTCTCCCATGAATAGGAGTCCCGGTTCATAATTACTATAAATGGTAAAAAGGTCCCACATTCCACTAACTCAATCCACTCACATTTTATTTAAAACTAATATATATAAGTGGGACCCATTTAACATTTCTTAAAACCTGTGCCGGAAAGAAATGACATTTTTATTCGCGGACGAAGAGAGTAATTATAATTATATTTGAGTTTAAACATATATCTCAAAATAATTATAATTATTTCATCCTATAAATATGACTAATTTTCATCATTAAGTATTTGATTGACTACATCTTAATTTTATCGGTAGCAGCCCGATTAGCCCTGTTGAGCTATCCTGAAACCCGAACACTTAGGTCAGGGTTAAATATTACAACCCAATAAAATCTCAACCGAATTAGCCAGAAACCTAGACCTACTCAAACCAAACCGGAATCTGTGTGGCGGTTCCGAGCCGCCTGACGGTTCAGCGGTTCCCACGGTTTAGTTCAGGTTCAATATTTTGAGAAACCGGAACTGCCGGTTCACTTCAAAGTAGGTTTCCGGCTTAGTATATAGGCTTTTCGGGCATTGTAGGTGTAGGGGTGCAGGAAACCAACAGTTTGATTCACTAGCAAACCGGTTCCCGCTGGTTTCGACAACTTTTCAGGTGACAAGCGTAGGGCGGTAGGTCTAGGCTGAAAACCGGTCAGAAACCGCCAGTTTTTCGTCATAAACTAGTGGATTTGGTCAGAAATTGTGGACTTAAACCGTCAATTCCTGCCGTAAACCGGCCGAAATTTTAAATTTCAACATTAGACTAAACTCAACACTTAAGGTTGAATTACTAAAGGTCCACAATTTAGTTATGTAGAATCATCAACTTTGCCGACTAAGAGTACATACTAATAAATTTATTGTTCAAAATATCAAGTCTTTTTCGTAGGTCTCAATGAAATTAACAAGTATATTTAAATTTATTGTTTAAGAATTCAAGACTTCAAGTCTTTTGTAAATTGCAATCGTAATAATTGTAACGTGTAGGCTCGTTAAAATTTTTATTAATAAAATTGCAACTATCATCCTTATTGTTTGAATTTTATTTATGCGCTTATTGTAGATAAATAAAAACTTAAAAAACTAAAAGAAGAACCGCCGAATCGGCCCGAAGCCGGCGATTTTGGCCCCAAAACTGACAGTTCCGGGCCGTGAACCGGTACTGCCAAACACTTTGCTGGGCCGGTTCAAGTTCAATGTTTTTCTAATCCGCGGAACAGGCGGTTTTGAACCGTGAGCAGGTCCACCGCAACCCGATTGACATCCTTAACTGTCACCATATGTATCTGCAATTTATATGCCCATTCTCAACTTATTTATTTCACATTATCCATCAATCTCAACTACATACTGTTTATTCATGACTAATTCTGACGTCGTTAACATTAAAAATACATAAAGTAGTTTGCCCCCAAGTACCCTCAATCGAATTGCTTCCAACTTTCCTTTTATTTTAAGGTGGTAATAATATCTTTAAGATACTGAGTAATAAATACTATAAGAAAATTAAAGTTTTCAATGGTTTTGATTATAAAGTCCAAATTTTCACACATGTAAAAAACTGGTAGGAACTTTGTCCAAGTCCAAGAAAAGGATTGATTTTATATTGCAAGACAAAAATTAAACCAGGCATGTCGCGTTGGTATATAATAATCAATTAGTCGCATAAGAAAATACAAGTTTCCTTACTATATGGTTGAACTAAAAGTCATGCCTAATGGCTTGTGAGGTCATTTTGTCATTCATTTCCTCTTTCCTTCTTCTAACGCGTTTTAAGTATAGCAGCATATTATTATAGGCAAACTACATGTCACTCCTATATACAAATTATTCACTTCATCAATATCATTTGATAAAAGAAAATACAATACTTAAAAGAAATTTTGTTTTGATTTATTTCAAGATCTGATTGAACTAGTGTTTCTTAAAACATCTTTGGTATGAGAATATCTCTCATCCAAATTTCCTATTGAATTGAATTCAACACAATCTCATTTTTTATGAGTTAGCTAGTTTTATGGTTATTGCACATTTCGGCTGCCGAGTAACATATAGTATTGATACGCTCGGATTTTGTACTATTTTAAGGCCGTTATTTGGTCCATTTTTTATGTCAAAGTCACTCTACACATCCATTATTTGGTCCATTTTTTATGTCAAAGTCACTCTACACGTCCATTATTTGCATATTTTGGTATTTTGACGTGTTTTGTGAGAAATGTGCATAATTGAGCCGAAAAAGGGAGCCAAAACGCAAAGTCTGGAAATCTGAAGTCAGACGGCGACAAGCGACCGCCGCGGAGGTGTGCGGCGACCGCCGGCGCCCGGCGGGCATAGGAATGCAGCGGTCCGCCTCGGAAAAATACGCTTGGAAGAGAAGTCTCAGCCCGGCGACCGCCGGAAGTCATGCGGCGGTCCGCCGCCGGAGAAACAAACTCTCTGGACTCCAACGCGGCGACCGCCGGTCAAGGTGCGGCGGCCCGCCGGAGAAAGGCGGCGAATCCGAGATGCCCTAGATTTGCTCCAAGACCTCAAGGACTGGCATTCCCCTATAAATAAGACCTCAAGCTTCATGAAAAAGAGAGAGCTTCTACTTGCAAAATAATTCATAGAGATCAAAAGCTAGAGTACTTCACTTGTGCAAGGAGTTGGAGAAGGATTTCAAGAACATCAAGAACGACAAGGATTCAACCTACGGGTTTTATTTGCTTTAGTTTTGTGTTCCAATTGTTTTCCCTTCAATCTATGTGTTTAGCTTATTTCATCATGTGTAAATAAATTCATAGGATTCTAGGAATGTGTTAGTAACGACTTTGGTTATACAATTCCAATTTTCTATTTAATATCCGTTTTGTTTTTACTTAGTTTCTTCCCTAAGTTAATCTTGATGCTTCATGATTGAGTGACACAATCGTGTATGATTTAATATAACTTGCTTCATAACTGTGAGAGAGTTCTAGCGAGTTAGATCCACTTAGTAGACGCTACAGTTAGCTTTCCTTAAAACGGCACTGTTAATTGAGGGTGAGGACTTTTCAAGGGTCTTAGGAGCTATATGGAGTTACGTGTTAGGATTGACAACCCTAATCTTGTAATCAACGTTTGCATCGCATAAGCATAAGCTAGGCGACTCGTCCTATCAAAGTAATAACTGTGCTAGGGTGTTGTAGTTTGGAATTTGTATAACCATAACTGTGATCGCACATCCCTGGGATTCCCTTATCTCTATCGATTGTCTCTGTGTTTTATTTGCATTTAGTTGTTAATTGCTTTTTATTGTTTTCTGTTTTCAAAGTTTTCCAAAATCCCTTGTTCTTACAGATAGTAATTGAATCTTAGTAGAGGATAGACACTTTGTGTTTGCCTTCCCTGTGTTGTATATTCGGTACCGACCTTTAGCTGTACTATATATACTCTGTATAGGGAAGTGTTATATTGTTAACTCATTGCTTAATTGCTAACTACAACTCAATAATAGCCATTAGATATTCAAATTAAAGGCCTAGATCATCAACCACGAAATGTCAATACGATCAACAAAAAACGTCAATAAGGCTATAGGATTAATTCTAATAAAAATCAATAGGGGTATTAATGTCAAGTTAGTTATAACTAACTTTTGAAAGAAATCCCAAAACTGTAAATTCATATAACATATATCAAATTAAAGATAATTTTATAAGGATTCCAACGATATACTACATGCATATGTTCCGACGTCAAAATTTGAAAAAAATTTGAATATTTTTTTTGAATTTTCGTATTTTTGACGAACAGATTTATGTCAATACACCTTACATAATATGTCAATATTATGCTTGTAAAATGTCAATATGAAATTATGTTGACATTATTATGTCTTCGTGTTGATGTATTTCATACACTGTATTGACATTATATTTCTAAACCCTAAATTTGATAATTGCTATTATCTTTTTAATATTAAAAAATGAAAAATGATATTATACATGGCAAATTGTAGACTACAAGATTTCTAAAATTTTATGATCTTAAATTAGTTGTAGTTAGCAACTAAGGGACGAGTTAACAATTGATCACTCCCCACTCTGTATATTTGCAGGTTTATTTAATGCTAAAAAATAGTGCATCAAGTATATCATTTCGATCTAGTACCCCATAATTGACTTATGTGATCCCACCTCAAAATTTTCAATACGTCAACAACAATTAATTAATCCAAGTACTAAAATGCCCTTACTTAATTTTGTTTTCTAGTGGTTGACTGACGATGCTTAAGGCTAAATGTCTCGAGTTTGAGTCTATTGTGATGCGGTTTTTATATTTAAATTTATTCTCTTATTAAAAAAAATAAAAACGGTAGAGATGAGTCAATAAGGTATACCGCACGAATACTGTCACATCGTAATACTATAGCGAAAATTCAGTATGAATAGAAATCATACATTTGTCTTATCATCTTTGTAGACAGTAGGTGTCACACCTTAACCACCCTTATAACGTATAAACTTATAATAAATAAATTCAAAATTTTTAAAGCACACATATTATATAATTTCAAAAACCACTCTTTTATCAAGTACATATTCAAAATATTCTAAACAGTAGTGAGACCCTCTCACCACTCTATATACTATACATTTATATACATGCAAAAATATGATGAGGAGGAGAAGGTTGCTAAAATGCGTCAGCCGCCGACCCTGATAACATGTGCAATTCCTACGACTCATCTCAACCAAATACTTCACTCATATCTTATTCCTGAAAAATATTAGTGGTTTATATGAGCCACAACTCAGTGTATATAAACCTTACCTTTAATTCCACTGCCCATCAATCAAACATATTCTTTAACCAATATATAAAACAATAATAAAAAAATATTAAAATAATTCCATATAAATATGCATATGCCACTCTGTTCATTTTATTATTATGTGACAGTTCAAGACTGGTATCTGCCCGGGATTTCCAATATGCCACTATGATTTGACCCGAAGATCCCACTATGATTTGACCTAGGTCCCACTGTGAATTGACCCGTAGGTCCCAAATATGATTGACCCGAAGTTCCTAATATGTCCACTATGATTTCAGATCCAAGACATGACTATCACAGATCCTCTTTAATCAAATGATTCAATTAATTCCAATACCATATGCAAAACATATCTATTGCACTAATCACATATCCATATTATATTCCACTCAATAATTCCAATATAATATACTATCAATATATTTATTGGCCCAAGCATATATCTCCATCATTACCACTAGACACATATCATATCTATATCACATCGTATAATTCAATTATTCATTTCAACTTAACACATAGAAATTAACCACATAAAGCATGTAAAATTAAAAGTGTGATTCATACGCGCCTTATATATCCGTTTCCTAATTACCACCGGTGATCCTCCAACAAATAACAGCATGTGTCTCTTTCTCTTTCTTCTCTATTTACAAAATGAAAGGTACGATACACATATATGTACTGTATACGTTAAAGAATGAAAGAGAAGTCTAAAACTATTTTCGAATTCTCCCTCTTTCTTTTTATTTTTCCTTCTCTCTCTCTTTTTTTTCTATATATATTTTTATTTAATTATACTACTTATCCCTTGAAAGGTAAAAAGATGACACATAATTTCTTTACCTATGCATGCAGCTTCAAAATTGTCCACGTTTATAAACCTATTACTATAGTCATGTAGGCTACATAATTATATTATAGTTTGTAGGTGTTTGGTTATTTTAGGATTTCAATTAAAATGTAATTATATACCCTCGCCTACACACAATTTCTAGAAACCATATCTATGCACACATATATAAATTATGTGCCATATATACACTAATTTAATTATACAGTTTATACAAACTCCTATTTAAAATTCTCATGAATCAAAACTATCTATATATTTGACTATATCGAATCGATCATAAAAATAAATATATTCTCTATGACACACTTCACATCTCTATAGTAAAAATGCCGATATAATATGCAATGACAATATAATATGATAATATGCAAAATAATGCGGGTTTCGGGTTAGGGATGTCACAATTCTTCCCCCTTTAAGAATTTTGTCCTTTTTAGAAATGTGTATATCGAGAATCTTCGAGAACATGTGAAGGATCAGATCAGTCAGTGAATCCTACTAACGTAGAAAATAAATATGCCATCGTACCAACTACGGAGGTAATGTTAACCTATACGCCAATAGTTCAACTCTTTCAACAATATCTCACTGGTTCGATACCAATAGAGGACTCGGCACTTTACCTTTTTGCTCGAATCGCATGACTCTTTTAAATTGAAATCTCACAAAAAGACTTTCTCAAGGCGAGATAGTAAATCGCGGATCTACGCTCGATAGATAAGATACTAGAATACCATATAGCGTTCCACCTTGTAGATAATGACGCCAAATCTTGAGAAGCAAAATAATGTCGTTAATTATAGATTTTGAACAAAATAAGAAACTCCATGTACTTGCGATTATTCTGACGCATAAGCAATAAATTTTCCATTAAATCAAAAGATAACCAAATCCATGTTTCGGTAGTCACTATAAATAATATAATATCTTGTTCTGCGGAGATAACCAAAATAGGTGACATATTGACCGTCTTCCATTCGATAAAACTCTTTTGATATGCTTCACTCCAATATAAAAAAGAAAAGAATTTAGTCGTACTAACTTCATTATCAATGGAATAATAATCGAGAAGCATTTCTAGTTGAAAACCGGTTCAATATTTTGTAGATCCACTTCTATTCACGACGATACCACATGTCCCGACAATACCTCGTATTCACAGCAAAAGCTCACATTCTTTCACCCTTGCAATAATCGTTTTATCTCGCGAGAACTTGGCAATACGGGCGCAAGTGATTAACATGCTTATCGTACTTCATGAATATAGTAAGTCGATAGAAATAATCACTAACGGATCCAGGGAATAGTTGAGAGAATTTGTTCATCAATGCCATAAATAATTGTAGGTCACCCGATAGTTTATTCGAAAGGCATAACCAAAACTCATAATGGTCATCTTTTGAGTTCAAAATGGTGTCTGTTGCAATATTCTCTTTAGCCATCTTGATGATATCTTGATCGAAATCGATTACTTTTCAACTTAGGTTGAATACCTTGAAATTGATCAAATAAGTCTTAAATTCTCGGTAATAGATATTTATTCTTCATTGTCACTCGATTCGACTTCCATTAGTATATATAATGTCGCGTGTATCATCTTTCTTCTTCAAAAATAATATTGGTGCTCTTTAAGGTAAAGCATTTAAATTAAAATACATATCTCTGACAACTCTTCTTTATCGCTGTTTTAACTTCCAACTCTTTGAGGAAACTTCAGTGGAGACGGTTGATAAATATAAATAAAAATAAATTAAATGCTCAATAGAGAAATATGTCCCCTGATAAAGTGAAAATCCAGATCATCTGTCACGCCAATAAATCAACCGATCTAGATAATATAAGAAAACCGGAACAATATATTGATTACGTAAAATATCACTCGATCCGTCTTGATGATTATATTACCATTTCTTTTTATGACAGAGTCCTAGGTTGAGTGAAGTGAAAGCCAATATACCCTTAATAATATCAAAATTGTGTATGAATAAGAGAATCAATATCTGAGTTCTACTGAATTAACTTCCGCACCATGAGTCTAGATTAATCGAGATGCGAAATAATGTCGGCTCATAATCAACAAACATAGTTCCTTGATTAAAGACAAAACCTTCTCTGCTTCTTATCATTACACTTCTTTGCATATATTTAGCATTGAGTTCTCTAGAAAAATCGTCTGACTGAATACCGAGAGAGTCGCATCATAGCTTATGGGATTGTTTACAGAGTAAGTATTGCTTCAAAAGAGATACCCTATAATCAAACCTTACGACATACAACTCCTCTTTGATTGAACACCGATTCTATCACTTTCACTATATCCACGACCTCGATCGAGATTAGTCCCATAAATCAACAACTTCTACTTTTCCATTTTGTTTAAATTTTCTACCTCTTTACTTATCAATGGTCCATTGCACTCTTTGTTCTAAAAGTAAGGTAATCCCCATATGATGCAACATATATATGAAATGCACTCTATAATTAATTGATAATGCGGGGCGGTTGACCCTTCTCTCCTCGGTGACATATGTTCATGACAATACAAATGTGAATGAAACTTATAACCAAAATGTATCATATGATATACATAAATGCCATGTCCCGACGGGTTATCCCGCTCGATACACTAAATTGTCACACCTCGAAACCACCCATAACGTATAAACTTATAATAAATAAATTCAAAATTTTAAAAGCACACATATTATATAATTTCAAAAACCACTCTTTTATCAAGTACATATTCAAAATATTCTAAACGATGAGTGGGACCTACTCACCCACTCTATATCACATACATTTATATACATGCAAAAATATGATGAGAGGAGGGAGAAGGTTCTTAAAATGCGTCGGCCGCCGACTACGATAGCATGCAATTCCTACGACTCGTCTCGGCCAAATCTTGCTCATTCTTTATTCTGAAAAATATTAGTGGTTTATATGAGCCACAACTCATTGTATATAAACCTACCTTTAATTCAAGTTCTTAAATCAATCAATAATATTCTTTACTTAAATATATAAAACAATAATCAACAAATATTAAAATAATTCCATATAAATATGCATATGCCACTCTTGTTCATTTTATTATTATGTGACGAGTTCAAGGCATTTGCACGGGATTTCCAATATGACACTATGATTTGACGAGGTCAGTATGATTTGACGTAGGTCCCAAATAGTGACCCGAAAGGTCCCATTATATCAGCTATGATTTCGGATCGGCGGCGTATCGCAGTCATAACAATCAAATGATCAATTAATTCAATACAGCTATCCTGAAAAACATATCTATTGCACTAATCACATATCCATATCATATTCCACTCAATAATTCCAATATAATATACTATCAATATATTTATTGGCCCAAGCTTATATATCTCCATCATTACCACTAGACACATATCATATCAATATCACATTATATAATTCAATTATTCACTTCAACTTAACATAGAAATTAACCACATAAAACATGTAAAATTAAAAGTATGGTTTATACGCCTTATATAGCCGTTTCCTAGTACCACCGGTGATCATAACAAATTCTCTCTTTCTCTTTCTTCTCTATTTACAAAAATGAAAGGTACGATACACATATATGTACTGTATACGTTAAAGAATAAAGAAGTCTAAAACTATTTCGAATTCTCCCTCTTTCATTTGTGTCCCTTCTCTCTCTCTTTTTTCTATATATATTTTTATTTAATTATACTACTTATCCCTTGAAAGGTAAAAAAGATGACACATAATTTCTTTACCTATGCATGCAACTTCAAAATTGTCCACGTTTATAAACCTATTACTATGGTCATGTAGGCTACATAATAATTATATTATAGTTTATGGGTGTTTGGTTATTTTAGGATTTCAATCAAGAGCAATTATATACCCTCGCCTACACACAATTTCTAGAATCCATATCTATGCACACATATATAAATAATTATACCATATATACACTAATTTAATTATACGGTTTATACACACTCCTATTTAAAATTCTCGTGAATCAAAACTATCTATATATTTGACTATCTTAGAATCGATCATAAAAATAAATATATTCTCTATGATACACTTCACATCTGCGTAGTATAAATGCCGATATAATATGCAATGACAATATATTATAATAATATGCAAAATAATGCAGTTTCGGATTAGGGATGTCACGGTATGTCAATATGAGAGCACTAGTTAAAACGTAATTCATGTACGCAATTTATAGTTGGTTTGTTGTATTTTTTTCTTTGTGATTTGGCATTAACTTTTAGGAATGGAATCACTGTAGTTGTGGTGGGGCGTATAGCGGTGTGGCATCCTTATTATATTATTTTATTTATCAATAAAATTTTATTTATTTTTTATAAAATAGCAATAGGGTGTGAGAGTAGCAGCTCCTGCCGTGCACCCGCCTTATTAGGGATCCAACCCAACTTTTATTATTCTCTTACCCCGATTGTCATAATTTGTGCATGTGGCTCAGGGATTTTCTCATATTATAACAAAATTTACTAAAATATTCCTATAAAAATTTCAAAATTATTTGCACTCCGATGTGGTAATTCGAATATGATTTTTGGGAGTTGAACTGGTTTCAGCACCTTAAAACTTAGGTTTTGATGATTCCGTGTAATTTGAATGATCGGAGCTCCTCAATGTTGGTAGGATTGAAGGCTCCGCGCGCCTTCTTCCATGTTTGTCATATTCATCAAGCAACCGCGTTTTTTCTCATCCTAATTTAACTCTAATCAACTCCACACCAGTAACGCACCGCCGCGTGTCACTTGCAACCCAACCGCTCCTCCCCTTTTACTGATTCTACTATTCACATTTACGCGTACGTCTAAAAACCAGTACTATATGTATACCGCCAAACATAATAAAATTTCGATATCAGAATCCAATTCGATACACCTTTTTCCCCTTTTTATCTCAAAAATACATTTGCGCCTCCCAACAACAACAACCCATGGGGGAAACCAAACAGCCGCACTTAAACGGGGCCTACTACGGCCCCTCCATTCCGCCGCCGACGAAGAGCTACCACCGCCCCGGCCGCGGCGGAGGCGGATGCTGCTGTAACCCCTTCACCTGCTGCTGCGGCTGCCTCATGAACTGCATCTGCACCTGCATCTGCCAGATCGTCTTCACCATCCTCATCATCGTCGGAATCATCGCCCTCGTTTTGTGGCTCGTTTTCCGCCCCAACGCCGTCAAATTCCACGTCACCGACGCCTCGCTTACCGAATTCAACATCAACAACAACAACACGCTCCACTACAATCTCGCGCTGAATCTCACGATCCGCAACCCGAACAAGCGCATCGGCATCTACTACGACCGGATCGAGGCCAGGGCTTTCTACCAGGGCCAGCGATTTCACACCGTCGACCTCCAGAACTTCTATCAGGGGAAGAAAAACACCACCAATTTGAGCGCCGAATTCAAAGGATCGCAATTGGTGCTGCTCGGAGCTAACGAGATGTCGAAATACAACGAAGATCGGACTGCCGGCAGGTACGACATCGACATCAAGCTGTATTTGCGCATCAGAATGAAGTTTGCATTTGTGAAATCCACCAGAGTGAAGCCGAAGATCGATTGCGATCTGAAAATTCCGTTGAGTTCCAACACCACGGCTTCGGAGGCTTACGAGCCGACGAGGTGCGATTTCGATTGGCGTTGAGCTTCTTATCGCCTCTTCAATTGATGATCGGCGCGTTCATCGTTTCTGCTGCTTCGGTTCTCTCTCTCTTTTTTTTTTTTTTTTTTTAATATTCTATGATTACTTTTTCGTATTGGTGTTTATTGCTATCTAGGTGCTAGTATTATTCTTTTGTTTTTTTGATACACATTATTCTCATTTTAATTTTTAGATGAATTCGGTGGTATCTTCTCTTTGCTGCTATGTGAATAAATAATGAGTTTATTAGTATTACTCTGCCAAGTGTTTTTGTTTTATTTCATCTGAAAATTTGTTATTCTTTTTTATTTCTGTCCGTCTTTATAAGTTTATCATTTCATTTTTATTATTTTGTGAGATAACTCAGTATTTCACTATTCATTCCCATCCACCTTTTATTATAAAATTAATATACTACTCCCTAGTTCCACAATAATAGAGTTATTTTGCGATTTTGGTACGCTCCATAGTAATAGTCATTTTTCCTTTTAAGTAAAGTCAACACATTTTTCTCAACATACTTTATATTTTTTTACTTTTTTTCTCTTCATCTCTCTATCTTTTTTATTTTCCACTTTATTCTTTCTTTACATAACTCACCTAATACAATTTTTCTTAATATCCGTATTTAAAAAAGCTGCTCCATTACTATGAAACGGAGGGAGTATAATGTGCCACTAATTTTTTATTACTCCTCCGTCCTCGCTAGTTTTTCGACAAACTTTTTATTATTCCTCCGCCTCGCTAAGATGACACATTGCTTAGCCGACACGGATTTTAGAATTATTGTAAAGTGTTAATTAAGTAGGATGGTGGAAGTATTAAAGTAAAAGATAAAGAAAGATTAATATTTTAATAGGAGTGAGAAAGTGGTCCAATAAATTAATCGGAGAGAGAAAGTTATCAAAAAAGAAATGTATCATTTTAATTGACAAACTAAAAAGAAAACGCATATTTTAAGTGGATTTGATAAGATATTTTTAAAATTCATGTCGGGCAAGTAGTGACAAATTATGGGACAAAGGAAGTATTAATTTGATGCGATTGATTTCAATGGATTGGGATTAGCTGTATTTATAAAATAGTACGTGGTGTTAACTAATTGAGCAAGCAACGGTAAGAAATTGTTAAATTTGCCCGTTGGAAGGTTCCTACCTTTCCTCAAAATTTAAAATTTTTGATTTCACTGCGTCAAGTTGACAAATTAAATTGTGATGGATAGAGAAGAAAACTTTTATCCTTTGCGCAAATAACGATGTTGTTAGTAAGTCCATCCGAGATTACAAAATACTCTATTGATCCACTCAATAATCAGATTTTTCAAAATAATATTTCAATTATATTATCTTTCCATTTCTTCCATATTTTACATTTAAAATAGAATAAATTATCAGAAAAGATATGAAGTTTGGTCAAATACAATTTACGATGTTAAAAATAATTAATTATATCATAACTTCGAACATTTTTTTTCAATTATCTTATTGAATTAGATTTAGGGGAAATTATGTATAATTTGAAAGTCAAAATTTATATTTTCCTGCAAATATATAAATCACTAACAAAAGTCATTTGCTTAGTATGAAATGAAATATATAAAAATATGACAAAGTAGTTTGGTTTTCAAATCATACATTTGTTTTTATCAAAAATCTAAATGAAGAAATAGAGAAGAATACGGATTAACAGGCTAAGACTTGCCTTTCTCGGCCCTTCTCGTTTGTAGACTGTGGGCTGTCGAACCATAGGCCCACTAGCGATTATATTTTAATTTGGTGAGATAGATCTTGAAATAAAAAATTTAAAACCTAGATATCAAAAGTAGAAACGAAATATATTTTATATCATGTATCGATTATCAAGTTCTTTCACTATCAAAACAAATCATTTTATATCACTTACTAATATATATTATTCCCCCCCTTTATAGACACATCATTTTTCTTTTTGAGGTATTCTATTATTAGTGAATTATTTACTCTTTTAACATAAAAAAATAAAATAAATTTCATGCTACATCAACAAATAGTATCAACAACATATTATGATACTTAGCATGTAACATGTCTTAAATCATTAAGATAATCACTAAGTCCCCCAATAAAAGCATCCACAATATCGACTAAAGCACGCCCTAGCGACCGACTATTAGCTCGGGTGTCGCGTTTGTCCGCTATTGTAGTCGGCGAATGCGAGATGGCCGAACGGATCGGCAAGCGGTCATCCGTGGTGACGACGTTAGCCGATCGCTCGTCCGCTATTGTGCCGACGCGATTGCTAGTGCTAATTTTGTTTTATGTTTTTTGTTTTTTAATTTCAACTCTACATATACGACTTGTTGCACTTCTTTTTATTTGCACCATTTGTTTTAACGGTCTCTTTTTCCCCCTCTCTTTTTATTAAAGATAAAGGACCCGAAAACTCCCCCGCCCAAAAGGAAACACATGAAGCCGGGAGGTGGGGAAACACGGCGGGACCCCAAGGGCCCGGATGATGCCCGAAATGGGATAATAGGGTTTCCTTTTTGGGTTTACCTGGAGGAGATGAGTGGGGGATGCCCAGAGAGGGGGGGCCGGGAGCGGGTTTTGGGGATGATGCCTAGGGGGGGCTTGGGAAGGGGTATGGGGGACCCCCTTTCCCCGGGGTAGAGATCGGGGTTTCCCCAAACCGGGCTGTGTCTTTTAGCCCTCCGGATTTTTTTTTGGGGGTTTCCGGTCTCTCCCAGGCTCGTTAGGAGGAGTGGGGTCTTTCCCAAAAGGGCCCCTTTGAGAGAGAACCGGGGTGGGGGCCGGTGCTTGGATGGAAGTCGGGGGGGCGGAAAGGGGTTGTAAAGTCATCGCGGGGGGGACGGGGGGAAGCCGGTAGACGGAGGCCTATTTGGCCCGGGGGCGGGTTTGTGGAAAAGGCCGGATAAAAAAAGTCGGTTTCCACGGTATTGTTTAAATTGGGGGGGCGCCCAAACGATCGGATAAAAACCCAATCCCCCGGGGCGGTCTATCCCTCCCCGATTTCTTTAGGGGTTTTCCCGGGTCCCGGGGAGACTGGGGCCACGACATTGGAGGAGAGGGTTTTTTTCCAAATTAGGGAAGCTCCCTTTGAAGGAACCGGAGGGCGGGTGCTTCGGAGGGAAGTCGAAGAAAAAGGGGCGGAAGGGGGGAAGGAGTATGGGGGGGGACGGGGGAAGGCCTGATAGACGGGAGGCCTTTTGGAGCCCGGAGGAGTGCGGGGGTTGTGGAAAAGGCCTGGTTTAAAAAAGTGCTTTCCGGGGTTTTGTTTTAAAATTAAGGGAGTGGCCCCCAACGGATCGATGAAAACCCCAAAACATTTAGCCGGGACAAACCAAGACATATCAAACAAATTCCTCAACCCCCTACTGGTAGATAGGGGAGGTAAGAGTCGAACCCCACGGGGAGGGATCTTCGGAAAACGTTGATACCCCTGGTTTTTTGGTTAGTTACCAGATTGGGTTTGGTTCTACCTCAATTTAAAGAGGGAATCTCCTGTGGGCGTAAAGTGCCCGCATGGGTTTGCTTGTGGAAATAGGGGACAATGTATCTCGTAGCGGGGAAAAGCCCTTAAATGGGCAGAAAGGGGATTTTTAAGGCAAGCCCTATGGTGGGGAAAAGAAAATAAAAAAAAAAAAAAAAAAAAAAAAAAGTGGTCCAAAAAAGTAGTTTTAGTTTTCTTCACAAGATCAATAAAATTACAGAACTCAAACTCCAGGGAGAACTCAAATAAAAAATTAAACACAAGATCCATCGTTTAAAGAAGCTTAAACTTAAGAAAACGCAAAGCAGTTTTCCCCTATTGGTAACAGAAGGTGGTGATGATAACGGGGATCGGGGAACTCTCACGAAAACTTAAACAAACATGACTAAAATTTCGATTAACTACTCAGTCTGATTACTACAAAAAACACGAACACTTAAAATTAAAAACATAATAGATCTAATTTTCTGGGAAAGGCAATTTAAACCAAAAAACATGAAAAAGAAACTTCATAACTTAAACGTTCATCTTCCCAAATACTTCAAAAGGCAAAAGAACTAATGTTTGCAACAGATCCAAGAAGAAAGCAAGTAAACTTTTAAAATAGAAAGGGGTTAAAGATTGTTTTTGCCACCCGTGCTATCCAACGACAAACCCAGGGGAAGTGATGATCCAGGGCCCATTGGGTCATAGGTGGGGAGGGAAAAGGGAAAAATTGGGAAAAAAAGGGGCCCGGGCTCTAAGTGTAGTGGTTTAAAATTTAACTCCCGGGTTTCTCTCTCCAAGTGGCTTTTTTATAGGAGCTTTTCTTTTTGGGTGACTTCTTTCCGGAATGACTTTTCCATGTTATTGACTTCCAATATCTTTCTTCTCCCTCTTTGGGCCTTTTTTCCCCTGCATCCCGGGGGAGACCCTTCTTTCCTTTTTTAACCCCCGCTCCCAAGCTCCCCCCTTGGGTCCCTTAATCCCACACTTAACAATTTTTCGATAATACATCAATTCCCCGACAGGCAACCAAGGGGTTTGAATACGACTTATCAAACTTCTCACATTACCACATGCTTGTCCCGCGAAAAACAAACAAAAAAAAATAAGTCAACGAGCCCGGGGTTCTTTTCCCCAACCATTTTCCTAACCTAACCAATACTCTAAACTCACGCAAAGAAAAAAAAACAATGACATAAACAAAAACACAAAAAAAAAAACAATTAAAACACATAGAAGGGGGTTTTTTCAACCATTCCTCCCATGGGTGTGCTTTCCCTTGAGCCCTTTAACTTCCGCCCCCTTTTTCCCTTAAACATATCCCCTTGAAAAAAACTCAGGGCCAAAACCGGTTACTTAAAACCCTTCCCGGGAGTTAATTTTTCTAAAAACAAACACGAGCCGGGCTCGATCTCACGCCCCCGAAGGTATTTGGCTTTGAAATATTGGTTTGAAAATGTTTGGGGGGGATGTTCCCAGGGTCTGGTTCAAAAAATAACTACTTTATCCCATATGGGGGGGCTTTTCATTGGGCCGCTGGCTTTCCTAGGCAATTTTTTATATTGGCCTCCCCCGGCAGTTCCTGGGGTTTGCCCCCTTTACTTTTTCCTTTTTTGGGTCAAGTATCCCGAATTTTTTGAAATTTTTTGGGCTTTGCCATTATTCCTTCTTATTTTTTGGACTGAATTTTTTTAGATCGTTTTCTCCTTCTTTCTTTGATTTTTTTTTTTTTAGTTCTCGATGTCCTCCCGTGTGCCTCCGGCTTTGCACACACCCCCAGGGCCGTAGGGTTTGAGGGGGTTTTAATAAGAAGAAAGGTTCTAAAGGGTAGGTTTTTTCTTATGGGGGGGGGGGGATTTCCACGCCTTGGTTTGCTACACGCGGTCACCTTGCCCTAGACATCATATGGCAACCACTCTTCTTTTTTATGTTTTTAGTGGATAGTAGTTCCACTTTAGGCTTCTAACCCTCCATTTAAGAGGGCTTTCGTGTACGAACTAAAGGATGAGTTTTTCTTCATACTTGCATCATCTATCTGACTAGAGCTCTTGAGTTAGTTTTCGTTTCCAACATGCCTTATCTCACAATTTCCCTCACCGTCGAGTTTGAGGCATTTGAGTTTTAAGCCCATTCATAAAAACACACATAAATCCTAGATCTAAGTTTTTGTTTTTCGATGAGCCCGTTGTGGGCGACTTCCACTTTAAGGTAACATGGTCGTTCCCGAACAAAGAAAAAGTAGAATTTCACAACCCGATAGGCTTAGACTAGAGTGCCCACGGTTCCGGAACCGACGGTTATGGTTCGAAACCAACGGTTCTAGTTTTGGAAATTCTTGACCGGAACCGGCGAGGGTGTTTCGCGTCACGGTTCCGTTGTCAAGCCGGATTTTCCGGTGGATGCTAGTATTTTTGTGTCTTCTTTATTCGAGTCCTAGTATTTTGATAACATCATCCCATTACTAATTTCGTGGTCTAGTATTGAAGATCACCACGTGAGAAGATGCGAGCAATCGATGATTCTTTGGAGGATAAAAAATCGATAACCCTAAACCGCGAAATTAGGTTTTAGGGTTTATATTCTTTAGCGTGAATTATTTGCGTTCTAGCATGCAATTTCGTGTTAACTTGTGAATAGATTAATCCCATAATCCGTCAAATAGATCTTATGTCCGATTTATTTGTTTTGTACAAGTCTTCACAGTGCGGGGGGATTCAAACCCCAACACTAATGGCCTCCAATGTTCTTCAATATGAAGTTATTGGTAGGTTGTGAAATTGACTTTTGTGTAATTGAATAGGTAACTAATGGCTCGGCGACGAAATGGAGGAAGGGCGATCGGTCGCTGGATGGGATCGTTCGTGAGGAAGAAATTCTGGCCACAACCTTACTTGAACTTGTTGCACGTGGTTGGAAATCAAATAATAGGTTCCGTGCGGGTTATCTTCAGAAAATCAAGGAGAATATTCGCAAATAATTCCCCGACACCAACCGAAAGGGGTGTCTCACCCTAAAATCTCCCCAGGGGGGGCCCGGTGTTGGCTTCACCCCGATCACAAGATCTATTGTGAGGCGAAAAATTTGGAAAGATAGTCCAGGTAGTGTTTACCCAAAGGGGATTGTTTGCATCATTTTTTGTTGATCATCATAGTATGAGCCCAGAGTGAAATCTCAATTTATCAAAAAGCCCGGTGGGGGCCCGACAAAGATGCGCGGTTTAGGCCCCAAATCGGGGGCCTTTAGGGGGCCCGGAACATTATATTTGGAAAAGACCCGGGGAAAGGGGAAAAAGGGGGGGCCGAGGGTTTACCCCCGGATTTTTGGGGCCGGCGGTACGACATTAAGGTTGGGAGTTAGTGAAAGAGAATGACTCCATCCAACTTTCGGGGTTTTCCCCGAGGGCGACTGGGAACCCTTTAGGCTTTCAGATTGGCATCAACGAAACCGGGTCAAACAATTATGACAAGCAAACTTCCACAAACAAATGGGGGTTCCCCCTAAAAGGCAAGAACATGTCAAGTGATGATAAACTCATGGAATTCCTGGGCAATTTGCTTGCGAAAACTAACCCCGGGTTTAAAATTAATTTTGCAACGAGGATCGGTTTCCGTTTTTGATTTTGGAAAGGCGAGGGGGGTTCCCAAACAACCCTTGGGAACCGTTGAGGGCCTCATTTTCCAAGATAAAAGGGTCGACCTTTTGTGAAATACTAAAAAAAGAATCCCAATGGTTAGAGATCTTCAGGGGAATGCCTTCGAATGAAACCGGGGACTTGCGGGGGCAATGCAAAAGAAAAAACCCCCCAAGATGGGGGGCCTCAGGTGGGGAGGATGTTAATCTATTTTGTATATGAATCCTTGCCAAATAGGCTTATTATAGTGGTCCTTTGTGTGGTAGGCTAACCGTTTATGGTGATGTATTATGCATTTTCACTTTGTTGGGTGTGTATATCTTTTGTTTCAAGCTACACACCTTTTATGTTGGTGGATTGGAGCCCTTTGGGGCAGGGTTCCCTATTCTTATTAACTTTTTGCATAGGTTTTATATGGATCTTGTTTGACATCTATACATTAATATATGTTAGCTTTTCATTCCTAATTCATCTTGAGTTTCACCAAATCCCCAACCTTGCAACATGGGAACACGGTCCCGGGTTAATGACTTAAAACTATAAAATAACATAAACTAGCAAATATAAACAAAAATTTCATAAGGCCAAAATTTCTTAAATTACCAAAAAACGACCAGTCCTAAACCCAATGAAAATGATGATCTCTCATCCCCTGAGAACACCTTTTGATCTCCCATCCATGAGATCACCCACATATGTATTCAAATTACAAAAGAATGACCCCCAAAATTTATAAATTGGGGCATACAAAAACAAAACGACAAAGTCCAATGCCACTAATACTTTTTGTGGTTTAGGTGACTTACCTTTTCCCGCTAGCTTATAGGATTAGGGGCTTTTTTTTAAGTGAGGCCACCTCCCAATTCCGGAGTTCTACGCAGGGGGGCTTGCGTGCGGGGGTTTTTTTGAGGGGGAAAATTCCCCCAAATTTGGACACTCCTTGCCTTGTCTTTGAAGGTGTTTGGTGGAGGTAGAGCTCGACCCTTCTCAAACCGGTTCGCACTATGAAGTATATGCCTAGATCGTCGTTGATTCCTTCGCCCGGCGAAGCGGATGCTCGAAAAGTTTGTGGTGGACCGTGGGAGGAGGAACACCAAGGGTGAGTTCGCTCATCTTTCAATTCACCAATGTCATATCGGTCCTATCTCCTCCGGAAGCTTCTCGATCTTTCGGATATCACAATAACCTCATTCTCGCCTTCAACCTTCACATCATCCATGCCAACAAGCACGCCAACCGAATACTTGGGCTCGTCGTTGTAATAATAAGCCCCACGAACCGGTTATACAATAGGCAATTTTGGAGAAAAAAGTTAAACACAGACATGGTTCATATTTGCAAGAGTAAGCATACTACACAACAAAGAAAAGTACTACCAACCTTCATGATCTTCTCCATATATTGTGGGATGCATTAACGGTTTCGTGTGCACCGCCGCCAAATAACATCCTTAAAAACGAGGTACGCCTGTGCCCCAACGTCGATCCTCTTACCAACATCTTCTTCAAGACAACTACACGACCTTATTTTTAGTTATTGCTAACCTTATAAGCAAACCAGGGAGACTAACATTTCTTCCGTGTTTCTTTCTTGAGAGCTATGATGATGTCCAACGAATCGTGTCGGTTGGTTTTTCAAACACCATAGTATAGGAAGACATCTTGCTTTAGGACGTTCATTCCTTCGAGGGTTCGGAGTGAAATTGCAACCGAGAGTGGGGGGTGTTGAACTTTGGGGTGAAGATAAATATAAATAGTGGATCCTCATCCAAACGGACGAGGTGGGTGGCCGACCCCTCGGTCCATGGTGGCGGAGAAATTCCCTTTATTTGTTTGTTCCAAATCGCCCCCTTTTCAAATTCAACTTGAAAGAGAAATGAAAATCGAATACAACGGAAAACTAGAGAAATAAAAAAAAGATTATAACTATACGCTAAGGGATTAGAAAAAGGGAAAGAACAAAGGAAAATTTGAATTTGTAGCAAAAAAATTGTTTTGGAGAAAAAAAATTTAATAATGGTGGGGAAAAAGGGTTTTTGGAGAAAAAAGACCGAGGATATAAAATTATACAAAAAATTTCCTTTTTAAATTAAAAAAATTAAAAAAAATTTGAAAGCGATATGTTCATTATAAGGAAATGGATTTTATTTAATGGATTATTTTTGAAATTAAAACGATAGTGCTACCCCCCCTTATATTGTACTAGTAGTGAAGTGCTAATTTTTTAAAAAAAATAAATAAATATTATTTTTAAAATAAATTTTTTAAAAATTATAAAACATATAGTACTTTTATATTTTCCCCATTTTTTTTGAAGGTTTATTTCGGGGGCCCTCTTGTCCTTTCAAAAGTGATTGAAATTTACCCTAAGGAATGATTTCACCTCATGCACAACATTTTGATGTGATCAGCCCACTAATCCCCTTGAATACATCCCCCCGCCAAATTTTTAGTAAACAAGGGGCAAATTGTATTCCTATTTGGGGGTTTGCTTTGCGTATTGGTGATTCATTAATTTAAGAGCAATGAATCATATTAAAAGATTTTGCACCAATAAATCAATAGTCATGTCCAATTTGTAGTTAAATAATGCCCCAGGTTGTGAAATATTTTTGAAGATTTTGACATCATATTATAACCATATGGGATTTTTAAAGCCCATTTCAAAAAAGTGCCATTACAAAAAGTATCGCCATTTACAAAAAAGTATAGACAAAAACCTATATATCACTTGGCTTTGAACTTTAACATAATGTAAAAAGAGATAATCCATTTCGAGGTTTTTCAAAAACGCCCAAACACAATACCTATTAAGAAACAACAATTTCCTGAAATTGAACAACATATTGGGTTTTATCTCATTTGGGTTGGGGGGTAGATCACATGGGAATTAATGGGGGCTTTTGATAAGATCAAACGTTTGATGTGTGCCCTCGTACCCGGGCCCCTTTAACGTACTCCTTTTTCTTACCCTATCCCCGACAAGCTGTTGTTATGTTGGCGTTAGGTGGTTAACCATTGAAAAAGATCCGGATGCTTCCCCTTTTTAGGACACTTCAAGTAGTACCCCGCCGCGTTTATGGGATCTTTTCATGGACACCTTAACTCCATTTTTCTTGCACTTCAAAAA
>NC_062966.1:6084059-6104266 GCF_023119035.1 Salvia hispanica
ACAAGGATTCAACCATACGGGTTTTATTTGCTTTAGTTTTGTGTTCCAATTGTTTTCCCTTCAATCTATGTGTTTAGCTTATTTCATCATGTGTAAATAAATTCATAGGATTCTAGGAATGTGTTAGTAACGACTTTGGTTATACAATTCCAATTTTCTATTTAATATCCGTTTTGTTTTTACTTTGTTTCTTCCCTAAGTTAATCTTGATGCTTCATGATTGAGTGACACAATCGTGTATGATTTAATATAGCTTGCTTCATAACTGTGAGAGAGTTCTAGCGAGTTAGATCCACTTAGTAGACGCTACAGTTAGCTTTCCTTAAAACGGCACCGTTAATTGAGGGTGAGGACTTTTCAAGGGTCTTAGGAGCTATATGGAGTTACGTGTTAGGATTGACAACCCTAATCTTGTAATCAACGTTTGCATCGCATAAGCATAAGCTAGGCGACTCGTCCTATCAAAGTAATAACTGTGCTAAAGGGTGTTGTAGTTTGGAATTTGTATAACCATAACTGTGATCGCACATCCCTGGGATTCCCTTATCTCTATCGATTGTCTCTGTGTTTTATTTGCATTTAGTTGTTAATTGCTTTTTATTGTTTTCTCTGTTTTCAAAGTTTTCCAAAATCCCTTGTTCTTACAGATAGTAATTGAGTCTTAGTAGAGGATAGACACTTTGTGTTTGCCTTCCCTGTGTTGTATATTCGGTACTTGACCTTTAGCTGTACTATATATACTCTGTATAGGGAAGTGTTATATTGTTAACTCATTGCTTAATTGCTAACTACAACTCAATAATAGCCATTAGATATTCAAATTAAAGGCCTAGATCATCAACCACAAAATGTCAATACGATCAACAAAAAACGTCAATAAGGCTATAGGATTAATTCTAATAAAAATCAATAGGGGTATTAATGTCAAGTTAGTTATAACTAACTTTTGAAAGAAATCCCAAAACTGTAAATTCATATAACATATATCAAATTAAAGATAATTTTATAAGGATTCCAACGATATACTACATGCATATGTTCCGACGTCAAAATTTGAAAAAAATTTGAATATTTTTTTTGAATTTTCGTATTTTTGACGAACAGATTTATGTCAATACACCTTACATAATATGTCAATATTATGCTTGTAAAATGTCAATATGAAATTATGTTGACATTATTATGTCTTCGTGTTGATGTATTTCATACACTGTATTGACATTATATTTCTAAACCCTAAATTTGATAATTGCTATTATCTTTTTAATATTAAAAAATGAAAAATGATATTATACATGGCAAATTGTAGACTACAAGATTTCTAAAATTTTATGATCTTAAATTAGTTGTAGTTAGCAACTAAGGTACGAGTTAACAATTGATCACTCCCCACTCTGTATATTTGCAGGTTTATTTAATGCTAAAAAATAGTGCATCAAGTATATCATTTCGATCTAGTACCCCATAATTGACTTATGTGATCCCACCTCAAAATTTTCAATACGTCAACAACAATTAATTAATCCAAGTACTAAAATGCCCTTACTTAATTTTGTTTTCTAGTGGTTGACTGACGATGCTTAAGGCTAAATGTCTCGAGTTTGAGTCTATTGTGATGCGGTTTTTATATTTAAATTTATTCTCTTATTAAAAAAAATAAAAACAGTAGAGATGAGTCAATAAGGTATACCGCACGAATACTGTCACATCGTAATACTATAGCGAAAATTCAGTATGAATAGAAATCATACATTTGTCTTATCATCTTTGTAGACAGTAGGTGTCACACCTTAACCACCCTTATAACGTATAAACTTATAATAAATAAATTCAAAATTTTTAAAGCACACATATTATATAATTTCAAAAACCACTCTTTTATCAAGTACATATTCAAAATATTCTAAACAGTAGTGAGACCCTCTCACCACTCTATATACTATACATTTATATACATGCAAAAATATGATGAGGAGGAGAAGGTTGCTAAAATGCGTCAGCCGCCGACCCTGATAACATGTGCAATTCCTACGACTCATCTCAACCAAATACTTCACTCATATCTTATTCCTGAAAAATATTAGTGGTTTATATGAGCCACAACTCATTGTATATAAACCTTACCTTTAATTCCACTGCCCATCAATCAAACATATTCTTTAACCAATATATAAAACAATAATAAAAAAATATTAAAATAATTCCATATAAATATGCATATGCCACTCTGTTCATTTTATTATTATGTGACAGTTCAAGACTGGTATCTGCCCGGGATTTCCAATATGCCACTATGATTTGACCCGAAGATCCCACTATGATTTGACCTAGGTCCCACTGTGAATTGACCCGTAGGTCCCAAATGATTGACCCGAAGTTCCCAATATGTCCACTATGATTTCAGATCCAAGACATGACTATCACAGATCCTCTTTAATCAAATGATTCAATTAATTCCAATACCATATGCAAAACATATCTATTGCACTAATCACATATCCATATTATATTCCACTCAATAATTCCAATATAATATACTATCAATATATTTATTGGCCCAAGCATATATCTCCATCATTACCACTAGACACATATCATATCTATATCACATCGTATAATTCAATTATTCATTTCAACTTAACACATAGAAATTAACCACATAAAGCATGTAAAATTAAAAGTGTGATTCATACGCGCCTTATATATCCGTTTCCTAATTACCACCGGTGATCCTCCAACAAATTCAGCATGTGTCTCTTCTCTTTCTTCTCTATTTACAAAATGAAAGGTACGATACACATATATGTACTGTATACGTTAAAGAATGAAAGAGAAGTCTAAAACTATTTTCGAATTCTCCCTCTTTCTTTTTATTTTTCCTTCTCTCTCTCTTTTTTTTCTATATATATTTTTATTTAATTATACTACTTATCCCTTGAAAGGTAAAAAGATGACACATAATTTCTTTACCTATGCATGCAGCTTCAAAATTGTCCACGTTTATAAACCTATTACTATAGTCATGTAGGCTACATAATTATATTATAGTTTGTAGGTGTTTGGTTATTTTAGGATTTCAATTAAAATGTAATTATATACCCTCGCCTACACACAATTTCTAGAAACCATATCTATGCACACATATATAAATTATGTGCCATATATACACTAATTTAATTATACAGTTTATACAAACTCCTATTTAAAATTCTCATGAATCAAAACTATCTATATATTTGACTATATCGAATCGATCATAAAAATAAATATATTCTCTATGACACACTTCACATCTCTATAGTAAAAATGCCGATATAATATGCAATGACAATATAATATGATAATATGCAAAATAATGCGGGTTTCGGGTTAGGGATGTCACAATTCTTCCCCCTTTAAGAATTTTGTCCGCAAAATTCATTTCTCTCTAAGTTTAGGTACTCAATGAAATGGCTAACCCGTAACTAGATGTGGATAGTTCTTTCTCATCTTTTCCCATGTTTCCCAAGTCTTCTCTTCGACTCCATGATTTTGCCAAATAACGTTAACCATTGGAATATCTTTTCTTCGCAATTGTTTCAATTGGCGGTCCACTATATTGACAGGTTCTTCTATATAACTCAAATTTTTAGAAATCTGTATATCAGAATCTTTCAGAACATGTGAAGGATCAGATCGATAAAGCTGAATCCTACTAACGTAGAAAATATTATGCATCTGTGCCAACTCTGGAGGTAATGTTAACCTATACGCCAATAGTTCAACTCTTTCAACAATATCTCACGGTTCAATATAATGAGGACTCAACTTACCTTTTTGCTCGAATCGCATGACTCTTTTCTGAGGTGAAACTCACAAAAAGACTTTCTCAAGACTGAGATAGTAAATCGCGGATCTCTGTCAATAGATAAGATACTAGAATACCATATAAGCGTTCCTGTAGATAATGACGCCAAATCTTCAAAGCAAAATAATGTCGTTAATTATAGATTTTGAACAAAATAAGAAACTCCATGTACTTGCGATTGTTACGACGCATAAGCAATAAATTTTCCATTAAATCAAAAGATAACCAAATCCATGTTTCAGCGCATCACTATAAATAATATAATATCTTGTTCCTGCGGAGATAACCAAAATAGGTGACATATTCAACCGATGCTTCCATTCAATAAAACTCTTTTGATATGCTTCACTCCATATAAAAGAAGAATTTAGTCGTACTAACTTCATTATCAATGGAATAATAATCGAGAAACATTTCTAGTTGAAAACCAGTTCAATATTTTGTAGATCCACTTCTATTCCACGACCTGATACCACATGTCCCAACAATACCTCATGTTCTAGCAAAAACTCACATTTACTCACCCTTGCAATAATCTGTTTATCTCGCAGAACTTGTAATACAGACTGCAAGTGATTAACATGCTTCATCTGTACTTCATGAATATAATAGTAAGTCAATAGAAATAATCACTAACGGATCCAGGAATAGTTGAGAGAATTTGTTCATCAATGCCATAAATAATTGTAGGTGCAATAGTTTATTCGAAAGGCATAACCAAAACTCATAATGGTCGTACTGAGTTCAAAATGGTGTCTCTGCAATATTCTCTTTAGCCATCTTCAACTGATGATATCTTGATCGGAAATCAGTACTCGAAAACAGTTGAATACCTTGAAATTGATCAAATAAGTCTTCTATTCTCGGTAATAGATATTTATTCTTCATTGTCACTCGATTCGACTTCCATTAGTATATATAATGTCGCAGTGTATCATCTTTCTTCTTCAAAAATAATATTGGTGCTCTTTAAGGTAAAACATTAAGTCATACATATCTCTGACAACTCTTGTAACTGTTTCTTCAACTCTTGAAACTCTAATGAAGACGGTTGATAAATATAAATAAAAATAAATTCTGTGCTCAATAGAGAAATATGTCCCCTGATAAAGTGAAAATCCAGATAAATCTGTACTGCCAATAAATCGAAAAGCCGATCTAGATAATATAAGAAAACCCGGAACAATATATTGATTACCGTAAAATATCACTCGATCCCGTCTTGATGATTATATTACCATTTCTTTTACTTGACGAGATACCTAGGTTCGATGAAGTGAAAACCAATATATACCCATAATAATATCAAAATTGTGTATGAATAAGAGAATCAATATCTGCTGGCAGTTCTACTGAATTAACTCGCACCACACAGTCTAGATTAATCGAGATACTGAAATAATGTCAGCTCATAATCAACAAACATAGTTCCTTGATTAAAGACAAAACCTTCTCTGCTTCTTATCACAATACACTTCTTTGCATATATTTAGCATTGAGTTCTCTAGAAAAATCGTCTGAACTGAATACCAGAGAGTCGCATCATAGCTTATGGGACTGTTTCCCACCAAGAGTAAGTATTGCTTCAAAGAAGAGATACCCTATAATCAAAACCTTCTTCTGACATACAACTCCTCTGATTGAACACCGATTCTATCACTTTTAACTATATCCCAGCCTCAGTCAGATTAGTCCCATAAAATCAACAACTTCTACTTTTCCGAGCTGTTTAAATTTTCTACCTCTTTACCTTATCAATGGTCCATGCACTCTTTGTTCTAAAAGTCTGGGTAATCCCCATATGATGCAACATATATATGAAATGCACTCTATAATTAATTGATAATGCAGGGCGGTTGACCCTTCTCTCCTCAGTGACATATGTTCATGACAATACAAATGCAAATGAAACTTATAACCAAAATGTATCATATGATATACATAAATGCCATGTCCCAGCGGGATTCTATCCCCGCTCTGATACCACCTAAATTGTCACACCTCAACCCTTATAACGTATAAACTTATAATAAATAAATTCAAAATTTTAAAAGCACACATATTATATAATTTCAAAAACCACTCTTTTATCAAGTACATATTCAAAATATTCTAAACAGTAGTGGGACCCTCTCACCACTCTATATACTATACATTTATATACATGCAAAAATATGATGAGGAGGAGAAGGTTGCTAAAATGCGTCAGCCGCCGACCCTGATAACATGTGCAATTCCTACGACTCATCTCAACCAAATACTTCACTCATATCTTATTCCTGAAAAATATTAGTGGTTTATATGAGCCACAACTCATTGTATATAAACCCTACCTTTAATTCCACTGCCCATCAATCAAACATATTCTTTAACCAATATATAAAACAATAATCAACAAATATTAAAATAATTCCATATAAATATGCATATGCCACTCTGTTCATTTTATTATTATGTGACAGTTCAAGACTGGTATTTGCCTGGGATTTCCAATATGACACTATGATTTGACCCGAAGGTCCCACTATGATTTGACCCGTAGGTCCCAAATAATTGACCCGAAGGTCCCAATATGTCCACTATGATTTCAGATCCAAGACATGACTATCACAGATCCTCTTTAATCAAATGATCAATTAATTCCAATACCATATGCAAAACATATCTATTGCACTAATCACATATCCATATCATATTCCACTCAATAATTCCAATATAATATACTATCAATATATTTATTGGCCCAAGCATATATCTCCATCATTACCACTAGACACATATCATATCAATATCACATTATATAATTCAATTATTCACTTCAACTTAACACATAGAAATTAACCACATAAAACATGTAAAATTAAAAGTATGGTTTATACACGCCTTATATAGCCGTTTCCTAATTACCACCGGTGATCCTCCAACAAATTCTCTCTTTCTCTTTCTTCTCTATTTACAAAATGAAAGGTACGATACACATATATGTACTGTATACGTTAAAGAATAAAAGAGAAGTCTAAAACTATTTTCGAATTCTCCCTCTTTCATTTTATTTGTCCTTCTCTCTCTTTTTTTTTTCTATATATATTTTTATTTAATTATACTACTTATCCCTTGAAGGTAAAAAGATGACACATAATTTCTTTACCTATGCATGCAGCTTCAAAATTGTCCACGTTTATAAACCTATTACTATAGTCATGTAGGCTACATAATTATATTATAGTTTGTAGGTGTTTGGTTATTTTAGGATTTCAATCAAAATGTAATTATATACCCTCGCCTACACACAATTTCTAGAATCCATATCTATGCACACATATATAAATAATTATGCCATATATACACTAATTTAATTATACAGTTTATACACACTCCTATTTAAAATTCTCGTGAATCAAAACTATCTATATATTTGACTATACCGAATCGATCATAAAAATAAATATATTCTCTATGATACACTTCACATCTCTGTAGTATAAATGCCGATATAATATACAATGACAATATATTATGATAATATGCAAAATAATGCAGGTTTCGGGTTAGGGATGTCACAGTATGTCAATATGAGAGCACTAGTTAGAACGTAATTCATGTACGCAATTTATAGTTGGTTTGTTGTATTTTTTTCTTTGTGATTTGGCATTAACTTTTAGGAATGGAATCCCTAGTTGTGGTGGGGCGTGTAGCAGTGTGCTGTCCTTCAACCCATATTATTTTATTTATCAATAAAATTTTATTTATTTTTTATAAAATAGCAATGGGGTGTGAGGGCTAGCAGCTCCTGCCGTGCACCCCACCACAATAGGGGATCCCAGCCCCAACTTTTATTATTCTCTTACCCCGATTGTCATAATTTGTGCATGTGGCTCGAGGATTTTCTCATATTATAACAAAATTTACTAAAATATTCCTATAAAATTTCAAAATTATTTGCCTCCGATGTGGTAATTCGAATATGATTTTTTGGGAGTTGAACTGGTTTCAGCACCTTAAAACTTAGGTTTTGATGATTCCGTGTAATTTGAATGATCGGAGCTCCTCAATGTTGGTAGGATTGAAGGCTCCGCGCGCCTTCTTCCATGTTTGTCATATTCATCAAGCAACCGCGTTTTTTCTCATCCTAATTTAACTCTAATCAACTCCACACCAGTAACGCACCGCCGCGTGTCACTTGCAACCCAACCGCTCCTCCCCTTTTACTGATTCTACTATTCACATTTACGCGTACGTCTAAAAACCAGTACTATATGTATACCGCCAAACATAATAAAATTTCGATATCAGAATCCAATTCGATACACCTTTTTCCCCTTTTTATCTCAAAAATACATTTGCGCCTCCCAACAACAACAACCCATGGGGGAAACCAAACAGCCGCACTTAAACGGGGCCTACTACGGCCCCTCCATTCCGCCGCCGACGAAGAGCTACCACCGCCCCGGCCGCGGCGGAGGCGGATGCTGCTGTAACCCCTTCACCTGCTGCTGCGGCTGCCTCATGAACTGCATCTGCACCTGCATCTGCCAGATCGTCTTCACCATCCTCATCATCGTCGGAATCATCGCCCTCGTTTTGTGGCTCGTTTTCCGCCCCAACGCCGTCAAATTCCACGTCACCGACGCCTCGCTTACCGAATTCAACATCAACAACAACAACACGCTCCACTACAATCTCGCGCTGAATCTCACGATCCGCAACCCGAACAAGCGCATCGGCATCTACTACGACCGGATCGAGGCCAGGGCTTTCTACCAGGGCCAGCGATTTCACACCGTCGACCTCCAGAACTTCTATCAGGGGAAGAAAAACACCACCAATTTGAGCGCCGAATTCAAAGGATCGCAATTGGTGCTGCTCGGAGCTAACGAGATGTCGAAATACAACGAAGATCGGACTGCCGGCAGGTACGACATCGACATCAAGCTGTATTTGCGCATCAGAATGAAGTTTGCATTTGTGAAATCCACCAGAGTGAAGCCGAAGATCGATTGCGATCTGAAAATTCCGTTGAGTTCCAACACCACGGCTTCGGAGGCTTACGAGCCGACGAGGTGCGATTTCGATTGGCGTTGAGCTTCTTATCGCCTCTTCAATTGATGATCGGCGCGTTCATCGTTTCTGCTGCTTCGGTTCTCTCTCTCTGTTTTTTTTTTTTTTTTTAATATTCTATGATTACTTTTTCGTATTGGTGTTTATTGCTATCTAGGTGCTAGTATTATTCTTTTGTTTTTTTGATACACATTATTCTCATTTTAATTTTTAGATGAATTCGGTGGTATCTTCTCTTTGCTGCTATGTGAATAAATAATGAGTTTATTAGTATTACTCTGCCAAGTGTTTTTGTTTTATTTCATCTGAAAATTTGTTATTCTTTTTTATTTCTGTCCGTCTTTATAAGTTTATCATTTCATTTTTATTATTTTTGGTAGTGAACTCAGTATTTCACTATTCATTCCCATCCACCTTTTATTATAAAATTAATATACTACTCCCTAGTTCCACAATAATAGAGTTATTTTGCGATTTTGGTACGTTCCATAGTAATAGAGTCATTTTTCCTTTTAGTACAAGTCAACACATTTTTCTGCACATACTTTACTATTTTTTTACTTTTTTCTCTCTTCATCTCTCTATCTTTTTTATTTTCCACTTTATTCTTTCTTTACATAACTCACCTAATACAATTTTTCTTAATATCCGTGCTGGAAAAAAGCGTCTCCATTACTATGAAACGGAGGGAGTATAATGTGCCACTAATTTTTTATTACTCCCTCCGTCTCGGCTAGTTTTTCGACAAACTTTTTATTATTCCCTCCGTCTCGGCTAAGATGACACATTGCTTAGCCGACACGGGATTTTAGGAATTATTGGTTAAAGTGTTTAATTAGAGAGAGAAGGTGGGTGGAAGTATTAAAGTAAAAAGATAAAGAAAGATGAATATTTTAATAGGAGTGAGAAAAAGTGGTCCAATAAATTAATTGGAGAGAGAAAGTTATCAAAAAAAGGAAATGTATCATTTTAATTGGGACAAACTAAAAAGGAAAACGTGTTATTTTAAGTGGGACGGATGAAGTATATTTTTTAAAATTCATGTCGGGTCAAGTAGTGACAAATTATGGGGGACAAAGAAAGTATTAATTTGATGCGTTGATTTCAATGGATTGGGATTAGCTGTATTTATAAAATAGTACGTGGTGTTAACTAATTGAGCAAGCAACGGTAAGAAATTGTTAAATTTGCCCGTTGGAAGGTTCCTACCTTTCCTCAAAATTTAAAATTTTTGATTTCACTGCGTCAAGTTGACAAATTAAATTGTGATGGATAGAGAAGAAAACTTTTATCCTTTGCGCAAATAACGATGTTGTTAGTAAGTCCATCCGAGATTACAAAATACTCTATTGATCCACTCAATAATCAGATTTTTCAAAATAATATTTCAATTATATTATCTTTCCATTTCTTCCATATTTTACATTTAAAATAGAATAAATTATCAGAAAAGATATGAAGTTTGGTCAAATACAATTTACGATGTTAAAAATAATTAATTATATCATAACTTCGAACATTTTTTTTCAATTATCTTATTGAATTAGATTTAGGGGGAAATTATGTATAATTTGAAAGTCAAAATTTATATTTTTCCTGCAAATATATAAATCACTAACAAAAGTCATTTGCTTAGTATGAAATGAAATATATAAAAATATGACAAAGTAGTTTGGTTTTCAAATCATACATTTGTTTTTATCAAAAATCTAAATGAAGAAATAGAGAAGAATACGGATTAACAGGCTAAGACTTGCCTTTCTCGGCCCTTCTCGTTTGTAGACTGTGGGCTGTCGAACCATAGGCCCACTAGCGATTATATTTTAATTTGGTGAGATAGATCTTGAAATAAAAAATTTAAAACCTAGATATCAAAAGTAGAAACGAAATATATTTTATATCATGTATCGATTATCAAGTTCTTTCACTATCAAAACAAATCATTTTATATCACTTACTAATATATATTATTCCCTCCCTTTATAGACACATCATTTTTCTTTTTGAGGTATTCTATTATTAGTGAATTATTTACTCTTTTAACATAAAAAAATAAAATAAATTTCATGCTACATCAACAAATAGTATCAACAACATATTATGATACTTAGCATGTAACATGTCTTAAATCATTAAGATAATCACTAAGTCCCCCAATAAAAGCATCCACAATATCGGACTAAAGCACGCCCTAGCGACCGACTATTAGCTCGGGTGTCGCGTTTGTCCGCTATTGTAGTCGGCGAATGCGAGATGGCCGAACGGATCGGCAAGCGGTCATCCGTGGTGCGACGACGTTAGCCGATCGCTCGTCCGCTATTGTGCTGACGCGATTGGCTAGTGCTAATTTTGTTTTATGTTTTTTGTTTTTTTAATTTCAACTCTACATATATGACTTGTTGCACTTCATTTTATTTGCACCATTTGTATTAACGAGTCTCTCTTTCTCCACTCTCATTTCTATTAAAGATAAATGGATCACGACAGTGACTCTCCTGCCACGAGCGAATCACATACGCCGACGTTTCTCGTTGGAGGTGGGGAAACACGGCGGGGATGCCCGAGATGGCCGGCATGATGCCCGAAATGGGTATGAATATGGGTGGATATCCCGAGTATTTCGGGATGTACCCGTGGATGGCGGAGATGAGTGCGGGGATGCCCTGTATGAGGGGGGGCAGTGTTGCTCGGGATGGCAGGGATGTGCAGGATGATGCCTAGGGTGGGGAGCGGCTTGGGAATGGGTATGCAGGGCATGCCTGCCGCTGCCGGGGGTAGTAGATCGTGGGTTTCCCAATCGCCTGGGCTAGTGTCTATTAGCCATCTCTGGATTTCTTTACAGGTGGTTTCCAGGTCTCTACTCCACTGGAGACTCAGTTTACCGACATTGGAGGAGTAGGGTCTTTCTCCAATTAGGGAAGCTCCCATTGAGAGAGAACCGGTGGTAGGGCGTCAGGGTGCTTCGGCATGGAAGTCGAAGAAGAAGGGCAAGGCAAGGGGGTTGTAAGTGAGTCATCGCAGGCGGGGGACGAGGGGAAGGCCGGTGATAGACGGAGGCCTATTTAGAGTCCGGAGGAGTGCGTGGTTGTGGCAAAGGCCTGGATAAATGAAAGTGCAGGTTTCCACGTGTATTGTGTTAAATTAAGGGAGTGCGTCCAACTGATCAGGATGAAAATCCCAATCGCCTGGGGCTAGTGTCTATCAGCCATCTCTGGATTTCTTTACAGGTGGTTTCCAGGTCTCTACTCTACTGGAGACTCAGTTTACCGACATTGGAGGAGTAGGGTCTTTCTCCAATTAGGGAAGCTCCCATTGAGAGAGAACCGGTGGTAGGGCGTCAGGGTGCTTCGGCATGGAAGTCGAAGAAGAAGGGCAAGGCAAGGGGGTTGTAAGTGAGTCATCGCAGGCGGGGGACGAGGGGAAGGCCGGTGATAGACGGAGGCCTATTTAGAGTCCGGAGGAGTGCGTGGTTGTGGCAAAGGCCTGGATAAATGAAAGTGCAGGTTTCCACGTGTATTGTGTTAAATTAAGGGAGTGCGTCCAACGGATCAGGATGAAAATCCCAATCGCCTGGGGCTAGTGTCTATCAGCCATCTCTGGATTTCTTTACAGGTGGTTTCCAGGTCTCTACTCTACTGGAGACTCAGTTTACCGACATTGGAGGAGTAGGGTCTTTTTCCAATTAGGGAAGCTCCCATTGAGAGAGAACCGGTGGTAGGGCGTCAGGGTGCTTCGGCATGGAAGTCGAAGAAGAAGGGCAAGGCAAGGGGGTTGTAAGTGAGTCATCGCAGGCGGGGGACGAGGGGAAGGCCGGTGATAGACGGAGGCCTATTTGGAGTCCGGAGGAGTGCGTGGTTGTGGCAAAGGCCTGGATCAATGAAAGTGCAGGTTTCCACGGGTATTGTGTTAAATTAAGGGAGTGCGTCCAACGGATCAGGATGAAAATCCCAAACTAGTTGAGTCGCTGGCACGACAACCGGAACCTGACATATCAAACAAATTCCTCAACCCACTTCTACTGGCTAGTATAGTGGAGGTAAGAGTCGAATCCCACGAGGATGGATACGTTCGGATAACTGTGGTGATACTCCTTGGTGGTTTTGGTTAGTTACCATGATTGGGTTGAGATTCTACCTAGACGGAATTTAAAGATGGTACTCTACTGACTAGTGGGCGTAAAGTGACCGACATGTGGTTGTGCTTGTGGAAATAGGGGACAATGTATCTCAGAGACATGTGGAAAGTAGACAGTTACTAAATGATGAAACTAGAAAGCAGGGTATATTTGGTGGCTGGGTGGCTACTCTGACAGGTCTGGAAGGTACAACTGAAAAGTAAAAGACAAAAGCAAAAAGTAGCCAAAAAACAAAAGTGGTCCAAGCAAAAGTAGATTGTGATGTTTTCTTCTTCAACAAGTATCAATAGAAATTACATGAACTCAAACTCCATGGATGAACTCAAATCAACAAAATTAAACACAAGATCCATCGATTAAGAAGCTTAAACTTAAGATAACAGCTAAACTGCAGATTTCTCCTATTGGCTAACATGCAAGGTGGTGATGATAACGTGGATCAGGGAACTCATGCACGAAAACTTAAACTGAAACATGACTAAAATTTCGATTAACTACTCCAGGTCTAGATTACTCCACAAAAACACATGCGAACACTTAGAAATTAAAAGCGATAACTAGATCTAACTTTCCTAGGCAGAACGAGGCAATTTCAAACCAAAGAGACATGCGAAATAGAAACTTCATAACTTAAACGTTCGGATCTTCCCGAAATACTTCAAAAGGCAACAAGAACTAATGTTTGCAACAGATCCAACGAAGAAAGCAAGTAAACTTTAAACTAGGAAAGCGATTAAAGATTGTTTATGCCACTTCGGGCGATGAAACTGCTATACTGCAACGACAAACTGACTGGAACGGTGGTGTGATGATCCTCCGGTGGACTGCTGGACTTCAGGTGATCATAGCTGTGGCGAGGAACGAGAAGAATTGGACAATACTGAAGGAGCTGATCTTCTAGAGAGAATTCTACTAAGTGTAGTGGTTAGAATTTCGAACTCGGAACTGTTTCTCTCTCTCCAAGTGGCTTCTTTTATAGGGAGGCTTGCCCTTGCTTTTTGGGTAGACTTCCTTTGCGAATTGACTTTTCTGCCCATGTTATTGATCTTCCCAACTATCTTTCTTCTCCATCTCGAGCCTTTTCTCTGGCATGCATCCTGGTCAGTATTGCACCCTTCTTGCGCTCTTTTCACCTGCGACGTCCCAACCGTCTCCTACCGACTTGGATCCCTTAATCCTGCACACTTAAGCAACTGTTTTGCAGATAATACATGCAATTCACGACATACTGACCAGTAACCAAGGCTTAGAATACGACTTATCAAACTTCTCACACTTACCACATGCTTGTCCTCAAGCGTGAAGACAAACAAAAAGAAATAAGTCGAATTCGAGCCTGGTTACTCCCCCTAACCGACTCTACCTAACCTAGACACAATACTCTAGACTCTGACGCAAAGAAAAACAAACAATGACATAAACACATAAACACATAAAAAAGAAACAATTAAAACACATAGAACGGGCTATATTTTCAACCATTCCTCCCCATGGGATCAGGTGCAATTCGGCCTTAGACAGCCTTGAACTTCCGCCGCCCCCCTTTTCCTTCCCAGTCAACATATCTGTTTGTCAGGATAACTTAACTCTAGGCCAAACACTGGATTCACTCAGTCACTCATTCTCACAGGGGATGTTAGGACTGTTTTCTCTCAATGCTAAACACAGATGCTTCGGACTCAGATCTCACGCGCAGCTCCTGAAGGTATTTAAGGCTTGTAACGGGGCTATTGGTTTGTAGTGTTTGGGGTGGATGTTCCTAAGGCTCTAAGGTTCAAAAACTAACTACTTTATCTGATATGGGGGAACTGTGTGCATTTGGGCTTCTGGCTAGTGCTTCTCTTCGGCTGGGCAATTTTTGATATTGGCCTCCAACTGGTCAGTAGCTTCCTTGTGGCTTTGCCACCCTTATTCTTTCTTCCTCTTTTTTTTGTGGTCAAGTATCTCCGACCATTTTCTTCGATATTTTCTGTGGCTTTGCCACCCTTATTCCTTCTTATTTTTTTGGACCTGGAATTTTTCGAGATCGATTTTCTCCTTCTTTCTTTGATTTTTTTTTCTTCAGCTGGTTCCTCTTGTATGTCCTCCTGGCTAGTTGCCTCCTTGTGCTTTGCACACACACAGTCCCAGTGGCTGATAGGCCATTTGAGGGTGTAGATCAGGTTAGAAGATAAGGTTCTAAGGATAGGGTTTTTTCTTATGGGGGGGGAGGGGGGGATTTCCTACTGCCTTCAGGGTTTGCTACACGTGGTCACCTTGCCCTAGACATCATGTGGCAGCCACTCTTCATTTTTTATGTTGTTAGTGGAAAGTAGTTCCACTTTAGGCTTCTAACCCTCCATTTAAGAGGGCTTTCGTGTCTGAACTAAAGGATGAGTTTTTTCTTCATACTTGCATCATCTATACTGACTAGGAGCTACTGGTTAGTTTCTGTTTTCCAACATGCCTTATCTCCCACAATTTCCCTCACCGTCAGTTTGAGGCATTTGAGTTTTAAGCCCATTCATAAAAACACACATAAATCCTAGATCTAAGTTTTTGTTTTTCAGTAGACTGGTTGTGGGCGACTTCCACTTTAAGGTAACATGGTCAGTTCTGAACAAAGAAAAAGTAGAATTTCACAACCCAGATAGGCTTAGACTAGAGGTGCCCACGGTTCCGGAACCGACAGTTATGGTTCGAAACCAACGGTTCTAGTTTTGGAAATTGCTGAACCGGAACCGAACCGCGAGGGTGTTTCGCGGTCACGGTTTCGGTTCTGAACCGGCAGTTTTCCGGTGGATGCTAGTATTTTTGTGTCTTCTTTATTCGAGTCCTAGTATTTTGATAACATCATCCCATACTAATTTCGTGGTCTAGTATTGAAGATCACCACGTGGAGAAGATGCGAGCAATCGATGATTCTTTGGAGGATAAAAAATCGATAACCCTAAACCGCAGAAATTAGGTTTTAGGGTTTATATTCTTTAAGCGTGAATTATTTGCGTTCTAGCATGCAATTTCGTGTTAACTTGTGAATAGATTAATCCCATAATCCGTCAAATAGATCTTATGTCTGATTTATTTGTTTTGTACAAGTCTTCCGCTGTGCAGGGGGATTCAAACCCCAACACTAATGGCCTCCAATGTTCTTCAATATGAAGTTATTGGTAGGTTGTGAAATTGACTTTTGTGTAATTGAATAGGTAACAATGGCTCGACGCGACAGAAATGGAGGAAGGGCGATCGGTCGCGCAGAATGTGGATCGTTCGTGAGGAAGAAATTCTGGCCACAACCTTACTTGAACTTGTTGCACGTGGTTGGAAATCAAATAATAGGTTCCGTGCGGGTTATCTTCAGAAAATCAAGGAGAATATTCGCAAATAATTCCCCGACACCAACCTGAAAGGGACACCGCATGTCTCATCTAAAATCTCAGCTTAGGGAGGAGCGGTGTTGGCTTCACCACTGATCACAAGATCTATTGTGATGACGAACAATAGGAACAGATAGTCCAGGTATGTGTTTAGCCAAGGGATTGTTTGCATCATTATTGTTGATCATCATAGTATGTAGTCACTGAGTGAAATCTCAATTTATCAATAAGTCCGTGCAGGCTGACAAAGATGCGCGGTTTATGCGCCACAAGTCATGGCCTTTCTAGGAGGCTTGGAACATTATATTTGGAAAAGATCTGGCAAGTGGCAGTGGGGCTGACGGTGTAGCCCCGGAGGCTGAATGACTGCAGGTACGACATTCAGTTGGGAGTTAGTGCAACGAGAATGACTACCATCCAACGTTCGAGGATTTCCCGATCGACGACTCAGACCCTTTAGCATATGCAGCTGACATCAACGACACTGGGTCAAACAATTATGACAAGCAAACTTCCACAAACAAATCGGGTTCCCTGAAAGGCAAGAACATGTCAAGTGATGATAAACTCATGGAATTCCTAGGCAATTTGCTTGCAGAAACTAACTCCAGGCTTGAGGTAATTGCAACGAGGATCGGATACGAGTTTGACTTGGGAAAGGCAAGGAGAGAGGTGTTCAACAAGCTTGGAACTGTTGAGGGCCTCACTCAAGATGAAAGGTACGACCTCTGTGAAATACTCAAAAAAGAATCCCAATGGTTAGAGATCTTCATGGGAATGCCTTCGAATGCACGCCTTGGTTACTTGCGGCGGCTAATGCAAAAGAACAACAACTAATGATGTGGAGCTGCTGTGTGTGATGGATGTTAATCTATTTTGTATATGAATACTATGCCAAATATGGCTTATTATAGTGGTCATATATGTGTGGTAGGCTAACCGTTTATGGTGATGTATTATGCATTTTCAGTTCTTGTTGGGTGTGTATATGCTATGTTTCAAGCTACACACCTTTTATGTTGGTGGATTGGAGCCTATGGAACAGTTCCATATTGCTATTAACTTTTTGCTATAGGATATATATGGATCTTGTTTGTACATCTATACATTAATATATGTTAGCTTTTCATTCCTAATTCATCTTGAGTTTCACACAAATCAGCAACCTTGCAACATGGGAGACACAGATGCACACGATTAATGACTTAGTTAACTATATAGAATAACATAAACTAGCAAATATAGCAGCATTACATAAGGCAACGAAAGTTTCTTAAATTACACAAACCACGACCAGTCCTAAACCCAATGAAAATGATGATCTCTCATCCATGAGAACACCTTTTGATCTCCCATCCATGAGATCACCCACATATGTATTCAAATTACAAACAGAATGCATCTATAGAAGCTTATATAATTGGGGCATACAAAAACAAAACGACAAAGTCCAATGCCACTAATACTTTTTGTGGTTTAGGTAGACTTACCTTGCCCGCTAGCTTATAGGATTAGGGTCATTTTTTCAAGTGAGGCCACCTCCCAATTCGTGAGTTCTACGCACAGGAGCTTGCGTGCAGCGACATCTTTGAGGGTCCAACTTCCCCTAACTTTGACACTCCTGCCTTGTCTTTGAAGGTGCTAGGTGGAGGTAGAGCTCGACCCTTCTCAAACCTGGTTCGCACTATGAAGTATATGCCTAGATCAGTCGTTGATTCCCTGTCCGTCGAAGCCGGATCGTCTTCGAAAAGTTTGTGGTGGACCGTGGGAGGAGGGAACACCAAGGGTGAGTTCAGCTCATCTTTCAATTCACCAATGTCATACGGTCCTATCTCCTCAACTGGAAGCTTCTCGGTACTATCAGATATCACAATAACCTCATTCTCGCCTTCAACCTTCACATCATCCATGCCGAACAAGCACGCCAACTTCGAATACTTGGGCTCGTCGTTGTAATAATAAGCCCCCACGAACCAGTTATACAATAGGCAATTTTGGAGAAAAAAGTTAAACACAGACATGGTTCATATTTGCAAGAGTAAGCATACTACACAACAAAGAAAAAGTACTACGCAACTTCATGATCTTCTCTCATATATTGTGGGATGCATTAACGGTTTTCGTGTGCACCGAACTGCCAAATAACATCCTTAAAAACGAGGTACCGCCTGTGCCACACGTCGATCCTCTTACCAACATCTTCTTCAAAGACAACTACATCAACCTTATTTTTCAGTTATTGCTGAACTGTTATAAGCAACCAACTGGAGAACTAACATTTCTTCCACTGTGTTTCTTTCTTGAGAGCTATGATGATGTCCAACGAAATCGTGTCGGTTGGCGCTGTCCAAACACCATAGTATAGGAAGACATCTTGCTTTAGGACGTTCATTCCTTCCGAGTTCCGGAGTGAAATTGCAGAACTGAGAGTGCAGGTGGGGGTGTTGAACTTGGCTTGCCGAAGATAAATATAAATAGATGGATCCTCATCCAATGACGGACCGAGGTGGGGTCGGCCGACCCCACCGTCGGTCCATGGTGACGCGGAGAAATTCCATTTATTTGTTTGTCATACCACGTCAGCTTCACTTTCGACCCCACGGCAACTTCAACTTGAAAGAGAAATGAAAATGCGAATACAACTGGAAAACTAGAGAAATAGAGAAAGGAAGATTATAACTATACAAGCTAAGGGATTAGAAAAATGGAGAAAGAACAACACGCCGGAATTTGAATTTGTAGCAGCAAAAATTGTTTTGGAGAAAGAAAATTAATAATAATGGTGTGGAAGAAGGTTTTGGAGAAGAAGACCGAGGATATAAAATTATACTAAAAATTTCCTTTTTGAAATATACTAAAAATTATAAAAAATTGATTGTGCGATATGTTCATTATAAGGTATGGATATTGCACTAATGGATTATTTTTGTATAATAAACGATAGTGCTACACTGCTGCTTATATTGTACTAGTAGTGAAGTGCTAATATTTTAAAAAATAAATAAATATTATATTTTAAAATAAATATTTTAATTATATACATATAGTACTATTAACTATATCTTGTCTATATTCGACCCCACGAGTTTCACTTTCTGGGTCCGTCATTGTCCTCATCAAATGTGATTGAGACTTATCTACTCATAAGGAATGATTTCACCTCATGCACAACATTAATAACTGATGTGATCAGCCCACTAATCACACATTGAATACATCCCACCGCCAAATTTGTAGTAAACAAGGTGGCAAGTTGTATTCCATATTTGTGTTGGCCTTTGCTTGCGTATTGGTGATTCATTAATTTAATGAGAGCTAATGAATCATATTAAAAGATATGCACCAATAAATCAATAGTCATGTCCAATTTGTAGTTAAATAATGCCGCAGGTTGTGAAATATTTTTGAAGATGTGTGACATCATATTATAACCATATAAGCATTTAATGCCCATCCGTCAAAATGTGCCATTACAAAAGTATCGCCATTTACAAAAAAGTATAGACAAAAACCTATATATCACTTGGCTTTGAACTTTAACATAATGTAATATAGCGAGATAATCCAGCCCCTATCGAGTTTTACAAAAGCTTGCCAATCACAATACCTATTAAGAACATGAACAATCGCATGAAGCCGAACAACATATTGAGTTATATCTCATTGTTGTGGTAGATCACATGGCAATTCCCGCAATCGTGCTCGATAAGATCATCGTCTGATGTGTGTCGCTCTCGTACGGCCCTTGAACGTACTCCTTTGTCTTACCCTATCCCTGACAAGCTGTTGTTATGTTGGCGTTGGTAGTGGT
>NC_062966.1:6104366-6131722 GCF_023119035.1 Salvia hispanica
TATTAACTATATCTTGTCTATATTCGACCCCACGAGTTTCACTTTCTGGGTCCGTCATTGTCCTCATCAAATGTGATTGAGACTTATCTACTCATAAGGAATGATTTCACCTCATGCACAACATTAATAACTGATGTGATCAGCCCACTAATCACACATTGAATACATCCCACCGCCAAATTTGTAGTAAACAAGGTGGCAAGTTGTATTCCATATTTGTGTTGGCCTTTGCTTGCGTATTGGTGATTCATTAATTTAATGAGAGCTAATGAATCATATTAAAAGATATGCACCAATAAATCAATAGTCATGTCCAATTTGTAGTTAAATAATGCCGCAGGTTGTGAAATATTTTTGAAGATGTGTGACATCATATTATAACCATATAAGCATTTAATGCCCATCCGTCAAAATGTGCCATTACAAAAGTATCGCCATTTACAAAAAAGTATAGACAAAAACCTATATATCACTTGGCTTTGAACTTTAACATAATGTAATATAGCGAGATAATCCAGCCCCTATCGAGTTTTACAAAAGCTTGCCAATCACAATACCTATTAAGAACATGAACAATCGCATGAAGCCGAACAACATATTGAGTTATATCTCATTGTTGTGGTAGATCACATGGCAATTCCCGCAATCGTGCTCGATAAGATCATCGTCTGATGTGTGTCGCTCTCGTACGGCCCTTGAACGTACTCCTTTGTCTTACCCTATCCCTGACAAGCTGTTGTTATGTTGGCGTTGGTAGTGGTCGAACCATTGAAATGATCCAGGATGCTTCCCATTTTGAGGACACTTCAAGTAGTACCTGCTCGCGTTTATAGCATCTTTTCATGGACACCTTAACTCCATTTTTCTTGCACTTCAAGTACACTCGGGTGTGTCACTTGCTTGCTATTGGAATTTGAAGGTAGTTTTCTCTACATAAAAACAAAAACAAATTTTCTCCATAAAGACGAAAGTAAAGTAGAAAAGTTCTTCAAAATGCTTAGGAAATAGTACAAATTACTAAACTGTTTAGGAAAATAAAACAAATTTAGTTTCAACACAGTTGTAGCACACAAAGCAACAAAGCTAGACTATCTATTGTTCCACATGTGTAATGCCAAGTTAGTCGTTCAGGATGACCTCCAGAAAGGAGATTTAGGGGGATCTTTACCTCGAGCAGCTGATCCATTTTTCCTAGATCCAGAGCCTGAGTTAGTAAGTAAGGAAGGAAGCAGGGAAGCTGGCGAAACCCCAGCTGGGAGTTCCACAAATGCGGTGAAGCGGGCAAAACCGTTTCCATACCGAGGGGAAGCAAAGAAAAAGAAGGATGATACAGAGGACCTCATTGAGAATTTTAGCAAGTTGGAAATCAACCTGCCTTTCTTGCAAGCCCTGAAGATGTCTGTCTTTAGTAAGTTCATCAAGGAATTCATAGCAGGGAAGACCAAGCCAGACGGGAAAATTGTGATTGGGGAGAACGTGTCTGCTATGATACAAAAGAGAAGGATGCCCTCGAAATGCACAGACCCAGGTATGTTCACATTACCCATTTCTCTAGGAGATATTAGAGTCGAGCATGCTATGTGTGATCTAGGGGCATCTATAAATGTTTTACCGCTTTCGATCTACAAGAAACTGACAGGGGTTAGGATGGTCGCCACCAAGGTGGTAATCCATTTAACAGATAGAACTTGCATCTGTCCTGAAGGTGTGTTAGAAAATGTCATAGTCAAGGTGCATGATTTTCTATATCCTGCTGATTTCTATGTTATCAAAATGAATGATAATGAGTCTGCTGAGTCGAGTGGCGTGCTTTTAGGGAGACCATTCTTGCGCACCGCTAAGACCATTATCGATGTCTTCGATGGAACAATTTGCTTGGATTATAATGGGGAAAAATATACATTTAGCATAGATGAGGGAATGAAAAGGCCATTGGATGTTGAGAATTTGTATGCTATAGATGTTATTAACCCCTTGGTCCAAGAATATCTTGAGACAGAATTGATACAGGAACAAATAGACAACTCGGAGTTGAGCCACTTAATCGACCGAGAAGTTGTAGGGTGGTGTGCAACAATGAACACAACGAAATTGGCAGATGAGGAACTAACAGAGGCCATCATGGAGTTTTGTAGAAATCCCGAGTCAGCTAGATCTAGGGGATCAGCCCATGTGGCTAGTCTGGAGAATTCTCCTGGGTCTGGGAAGGAAACATTACCTGATATTGCAGAAAAAAATCCCTTGCCCCAGGAGACGAATGACACGAGGAAGGAACTGAAGACACTTCCACCAGGCCTCAAGTATGCTTACTTGGAAGAGAATGAGACATTCCCAGTGATAGTCAACAGTAACTTGACTAAAGAGAAGGAGAATGAATTGTTGGAAGTGATCAGGCGGAACAAGAAAGCAATAGGGTGGACCTTCTCTGATTTAGTAGGAATCAATCCCGATCTCTGCATGCACCACATCCGTTTAGAAGAAGGTGTGAAGGCTCACCGAGACGCACAACGGAAACTGAATCCGAACATGCGAGAGGAATTTCTGAAGGAGGTGTTGAAATTGCTCTCTCTAGGGATCATCTACTCCATTCCGGACAGTGAGTGGGCCAGTCCTGTCCATATGGTGCCCAAAAAGTCTGGAATACAAAGGTTGTCAAGAATGACAAGAACGAGTTGGTGCCCACTAGGCTAGTGACGGGGTGGAGGATGTGCATCGATTACAGGAAGCTGAATGAGGCCACGAAGAAGGATCACTTCCCTCTACCTTTCATTGATCAGATGTTAGAAAGATTGGCTGGAAAACAGTATTTTTGCATCCTTGATGGATACAGTGGCTATTTCCAGATCTACGTTAACCCAGAGGACCAAGGGAAAACCACGTTCACGTGCCCTTTTGGTACGTATGCATACCGAAGAATGTCGTTTGGATTGTGTAACGCACCAGGAACATTCCAGCGGTGTATGATGAGTATTTTTTCGGATTTGCTGGAAGTATGCATTGAGATATTCATGGATGATTTTACCGTATACGGGAATTCGTTTGACACCTGTTTGGCCAGCCTTGACCTAGTATTAAAAAGATGCCAGGAGAAGCACCTAGTTTTGAACTTCGAAAAATGCCACTTCATGGTAACTGAAGGTATTGTCCTGGGTCACGTGGTTTCTGAAAGATGAATACAGGTGGACAAGGCAAAGGTAGATGTGATATCAAAGTTACCCTACCCCACGAACCAAAAAGAAGTTAGAGGCTTCCTGGGTCACGCGGGATTTTATAGGAGGTTTATCAAGGATTTCGCAAAAATCGCGCAACCGCTCACTCATTTTGTTGCACAACGATGTGGAATTCGTCTTTGACGAAGGATGCAAGAAGGCATTTCAGTTGCTCAAGGACAGACTCGTGTCAGCACCAATAATCAGGGCGCCAGACTGGAATCACCCCTTTGAGATAATGTGCGACGCGAGTGATTTCTCTATGGGAGCTGTCCTAGGGCAGAAGATAGACGAAAGAAGTTATGTGATCTTCTATGCATCCAAGACACTAAATCAAGCTCAGAAGAACTATGATACCACAGAGAAGGAAATGTTGGCTGTCGTTTACTCATTCGAAAAATTCCGACCTTATCTTCTTGGGTCGAGGGTTATAGTCTTCACAGATCACGCAGCAATAAAGTACTTACTGGCTAAGAAAGAGTCTAAGCCAAGGTTAATCTGTTGGGTGTTGCTTTTGCAGGAGTTTGATTGGGAAGTGAGAGACAAAAGAGGAACGGAGAATAGAGTAGCCGATCACTTGAGCATAATTCATCAAGGGGAAACGGAAGAGGCCATACCCGATGCTTTTCCTGAAGAGCATTTGTATTATCTAGGGGATTTTCCTAGACGGATCAGTTGGGAGGTAGTTTTGGCATTAACCGGTCTAGGAGAATCCGACAAGGGGAAATGAACACTTAACGCAGAACCATGGTTTGCTGACTTAGCAAACTACTTGGTCACGGGAGAGGTGCCAAGCTCAGACGAAGTTTCCTGGGCCCAGAAGATGAAAATTAAGAGTGAAGCCAAATATTACTTTTGGGATGATCCTTACTTATGGAAGATGTGTTCGGATCAAGTGATTAGACGCTGCATTTCCGAATGGGAACAAAGAGATGTGCTGAATCAATGCCACACTTTGACATGTGGAGGTCACTTTGGACCAAGGAAAACAACAAGGAAAGTATTGGATAGTGGGTTCTACTGGCCGGCACTTAATAAAGATGCTTTTGAGTTTTGTCAGTGTTGCGAGAGATGCCAACAGACAGGGAGAATTTCAAGGAGAGACGAGATGCCCCAGGTCCCGGTGATTGTCTGCGAAATCTTCGACGTGTGGGGGATGGACATCATGGGACCGTTTCCATCATCTTGTGGGAACACATATATATTGGTTGCAGTAGACTATGTGTCTAAATGGATAGAAGCTAAGGCCACCACGATATGTGAATCGAAGGAGGTGGCAAAATTTCTGAAGGCCAATATCTTCAATAGATACGAAGTTCCTCGAGCCATCGTCTCAGACCAAGGAACATATTTCTGTAATCGCACCATCGAGGCTCTGATGAAGAAATATGGTGTTCACCATAGGGTATCTACCCCGTACCATCCTCAGTCTAACGAGCCAAGCAGAAATTTCTAATCGCGAGATCAAGGCAATATTGGAAAAGACAGTTAATCCGTCAAGGAAAGACTGGAGTAAGAGGCTCGGTGATGCATTATGGGCCTACAGAACTGCTTTCAAGACTCCTATCGGAATGTCGCCTTATAGGCTGGTGTTTAGCAAAATGTGCCACTTGCCCGTGGGTATAGAGCACAAGGCGTACTGGGCAGTCAAGGAGATGAGTATGAAGCCTTCGGCTTGTGAAGAAGAAAGGAAGTTGCAGTTACAAGAACTGGAGGAACTGAGGCTGGAGTCTTATGAGTCTGCTATGTGGTATAAGGAAAGGACAAAGTTATGGCATGACAAGAATCTCCGGTTCAAGGAACTCCATGTGGGACAGAAGGTGCTCATTTTCCAATCCTGGCTCAAGCTGATGCCAGGGAATTTGAAGTCTAAGTAGATCGGTCCATATACCATCGTTGGCTTCCGCGCAAACGGAGCAGTAGAGATCCAGGGAAGTGCCTCTAACTCTGTCCCTTTTCTTGTTAATGGTCATAGAGTGAAAGTTTATAGGGATAATTCTGAGTTGTGTAGTGGAGGAAATGCCACTACGCGCACTCCCTATTATCACCTAGTCAGTCAAGGAGGTATTCTCGATGAATTCCTGGGTCAGGTAATTGGTTGACATTTTAAATCTATACACTGAACCAGGGGATCTCGGGAATACTCAAAAGGAGTGTGTAAATAATTTAATTGCGTTCTAAATATAGGAAAATCCAAAAAAAAAAAAATGTGTATAAAATTTAAATCTTCCAAAAATATTTTCGAAGAAGACGAACCGCGGGTGGATGAGAGAGCAGAGAGGAGAAGGTCCAGGAGGAGTCTGCTTGACGAAGGGGATCACTTGGTCTATTCCGAGAAGGAGGAGTTCCCTGCCCGAGGGACAGAAGCTGAAGAGGCGGAGGATCGTCGCCTGGCCAAGGAAAGGACAAGGAAAGGAAAGGCAGCTGCGACCCAGTCAAAACGGTCAAGGAAAGCTCCCTCCGTCGAGGAGGTTGAGGAGACCCTTTCCCCAGTGACCGAAGTTCCCTCTACCGATGAACAAGACAAGCCTACTCCTGGGTCCAATTCTGAACTTGGAGAATCTGAAGAGGAGTTTATCCAAGGACGCCCGGAGGTGTGGCTGACTAAGGAACTGCTGGAGTCGATGAGGCATTTCGACGATCAGAAACGGGCCACAGTGAACAAAGAGAGATGCAGCTCTGGAAAGATGGCTGAGTCTGGGAAGCAGTACAGCTCCGAGGAACTTATGACGATTGCATGTGATGAAGACTTCCGCGCATGTATCTATTCAATCGGTTTTGAGTGGTTATTGAGGCACAGCCAGGAGAAGGTGCCGGTGGACTTAGCACGAGAGTTTTTCTCAACATTCCGAGTAAAGAACACTTCTGACCTCGATGCGGATTCCATAACATTCAGGCTTTTCAATGAAGAATACGAGATGAGCATCAGGGAATGGTCCTTGAGGATGGGGTTGTTTACCCAGGCTGAGGATGATGAAGGTATATGGAATGAGAGGATGGTTGGCGTACCGAAGAACACGCCAGGGTTCAAAGTGCAAGCAGCTTGGGAATTAGTTACCCACTCCAAGGCAGGGGCGTTTAAGTCCAGCAGCGAGGTCAAGCAGCCAGGCCAGGGCAGTCCCTTCGTCCAGCGACCACCGCACCCGCTCAAGCAAATGGTCACCCCATCCGCGTCCAAGCCAGTGTTAATTCCATCCAGGTCAAAGTCCATGATATTAAAGAAACCAGTGTCTGATCCACCAGAGCAAGAGAAGGAAGAAGAGGAGCCGGAGCTGCCGGCGAAAAAGAAAATGAAGATGACCCGACCCGGGATCCCACCCCAATCTGGCTCTCGAGGGAGCCAGACCCAGAAGTGAACCAGCCCCATGACCAAGTAACTTTTAGTTTCTGCATTCCGTTATATTTATTTTTTTTATGTCTTTGTTATTATGTGTCTCTGTGAATATTCGCTATATGTGTTTCCCTTCTCCCACTTAGCCCAATGCTTGGTCTAAGTGTGAGAAATTTATGTTTTCTGTTTATTGTGTCTTCTCCCACTTAGCCCGATGCTCGGTCTAAGTGTGAGAAGTTTTATTTGGTTAAATTGTTTGTTGTGTGTTGCATTGATTACCCTGTTTCCCTCCTTCACGACGATGGCTTGGGGACAAGCTTGTGTGAAGTGGGAGGGGGATGGGAGTCAATGCGTATATTTGTCAGCATGTTATGAGTCGTTAAGTCTAGGTTTGTCTGTGTCGCATGAGCTGGTGAATATAATACGGCATGATCTCCTTAGTGAGAGTAATCGAAGATAGGATGTATTTCAACTTAGAAGCCTTTTCCTTTAATAAGCCAAGTCAATCTGGACGAAGTAAGAATGATAGAGGATGCCTTAGCTGACTTAGTTGTGAAGCCCCACTTAAGAGCGAGTTATAAGCCTTAAATAACTTTGAGCTAACACATGTAATGGGGCCGCCACTGAATGCTTAGGGAGAAGAGTCATGACAGAGAAAAAAAATAGGGGAATTGGGTTATGAAGGTATAAGCTGGACGAAGTCCAGGTAAAGGAGTTATAAAAAAAGTGAGAAAAAGAAGAAAATTGAGGAATAAGCTGGACAAAGTCCAAAGAGAAGAAAAAAAAAATGATGAAAAAAAAAGGAGGTGTAAGCTGGACGAAGTCCAGGGGGAATATGTCTAAGGGCAGGAAGCAATAGTAGCCTGACGCAGTTAAAAGGGGGGAACGAAGTGTAAAAAGGAGAAACTCTCATAACCCGACGCTTCAGTGGCATGGCAGTAACTTATGAGAGAATCGGTCCTAACATCCCTGGTGAGGAATGAGTGATCGAGTGAATCCAACAATTGGGGAAGTAAAGGGCTATCTTGACGAACTGACAGATTGATTAGGTAGAAGAAGGGAAGGGGCCAATTTGGAGAAGTGCAGCCTGTTGGATTGACCTTGATCTTGTGGGGACGGTTGCCTAAAGTTGAAGCTAGCTCATGCATATGTGTCTATGTGTTTTCATTTATTTTAAGTGTTTGTTATTTGTGCTTCAGTTATGTCTAGGCCTAGGAGTCTGTGTTAAGTTAGAGTCTAAAGAGTCGGTCAGGGGATAACCGTGCTTTGAAATTCGCCTTATTCTTTTTCTTGTCTTTATACTTGAGGACATGTATGGTTTAAGTGTGAGCAGTTTGATAAGGCTAATTTCATGCATCGGTTATGTGGTGAAAAAACACTTTATTTTACTAGGTCTAACGCAGTTTTTAAGCCAGGTGTGTGAAGAAATCAATAGATCCAGGAAGAGCTGGAGGCAAGGGACTAGAGAAGGAAAGCGAAGGAAAGTGAGCAGAGTTGAAGAGAAAAATGGCTGGACGAAGGGAGTCAAAAGCTGAGGGTAACAAAGACTATTCATACCTCGTTGGACCCACTTCCACGCCTATATATAGAGGGGCATGCAGCACACGCCATATATATGATTTTGCCCTCAGCTAACACACTTACACACACTTGGGAAAAATGGGAGTTCGGGGATAATTAAGGGTTTCTAGGGGTTTCATCTTCGGAGAAAGTTAGTGGTAACACCGTCCTCACGGAGGGCGAAGATACAATCAGTTTACATTCAGTTTTTTGCACTTTTATTCCGTCAAACTTCAACGTTTTGGAAGTCGATTTGGTTGCTGGCTACTTACCGATTATCTATGCATTTAGTTTATGTCATGATGGAGTATATTTTGTGTTGATTTATGTTGATTCTGAGTTTTTGTTTGAGGTTTTATTTCGGCAGTTGAATGTTATTCTCTGTTTTGGATGTTTCTGTGCTTGATCTGGGAAATAGGTTGTGGATCTGTGTTGTTGTTGTTGATCGGTGGTTGTTTGGCGAATCTGTAGCTATGGATATACTTTTGGTCGGAGTTTGTTTCGGATGCTTGGATCCGGAGTGGATTTAGCATCCGAAGTTGGATCTGAACAAAATCAAGTTGTGCATGGATTTCGATCTTTCTGCTCTCTTTTAATTTTACTTCGTCTAGTAGCCGTAGATCTTCCGTAGTTTAATTGTTCTTCGTTTAATTGCTTTAAATTCAGTCTGCTTCGTTTCGATCCACGTTCCATCTCTGTTTCTACTGAAATTTTTAAGTAAATTGTTGGAGAAGATGATGTCGCTGTTAGTTAGTACTTTAGTTAGTTGTTTTCCAACTTTTCATCCGTACTTCACCTTTTCAGCAAATGGTCCTCACCGTCAGTTTATTTCCCATGTCTATGTAATTTAGAGAATAGTTTTCTTAGATCTAGTAATTGTCCAGTTTGTTCCAGTTAAATGCATGATTTCTGTTTCTGCCTAGATCTAGCTGTTAGGGTAGCAGATTTCACTCCAAGTTTAGTTTAATTTCCTCAACCCAAATTGCGTGGCAGCAGCCAACCCAAAAATAGTCCTGAATCCTTGAACATGTTTAATTGCGCATTCATATCTGTGGGATCGATCCCTACTTCCCTGTGCTAGTTTTAGTATACGTGGTTGAGGGTTTTTGAAGAGGTATTATGTGTGTCCGACGACCGAGATCTTCCAACGATCCGTGAGTTCCTAGACCCTGTGATCTAGTGGATTCGCTGGACCTAGGAAGCTTGTTATTCCTTTCTGTGCACACAGTTACCAAAAAGTAATCGAGCTTCACCGACGTACATTATAACCGTTGAATATGTACATTATTCTCTGCATGACTGTGTATTGTTTATGCATTATACCTCTTGAAGTATGAATTATATGTGCTTACAATACGCAGGTATTGTATGATCTTCACGCCATTCACGGGAAAGGACAATCATGGCCGACCAGTAACTTTTGCTGTTGGTTTGGTGAGCAACGAGAAAACAGGCACTTTTGCATGGTTATTCAAACACTTCGTTCAATGCACGGGTGTTGCTCCAAAGATGATCGTAACAGATCAAGATTTGGGGATGAGATCGGCTATCCAAGAGATTCTTGTTGGGACTCGCCACAGATGGTGTATGTGGCATATTATGCATAAGTTGTCCTCCAAAGTTCTAGGGAGCTTATTGAGGGACGAAGATTTCAAGAAAGAGTTCAATGCATGTGTCTGGTCGGATCTGCTTGAACCCGACGAGTTCGAAGAAGTGTGGAATGGAGTAGTTGAACGTTATGGCCTGGAAGACCACGGTTGGTTGAAGACATTGTACGACTAGGTTCGATGATTAGGACTACCTCGATATCTGAGTCGGAGAACAACTTCTACAATAACTTTTTGAAGCCACGCAACAATATTGCCGAATTCTACTTGAATTTCAACCAAGCTTTGGAATTTCAGCGGAATATTAGAACAAAGTTGGACAACCAAGACGCTACTGCCCTGCCTATATTGGCCACTACCTTGCCATTCGAGAAACATGCTTCAACGATGTACACAGATAGTATGTACAAGAAAATACAAGAGAAAATTGTTGAGTGTAATGACAGGTGCCACATGTTTGGGTTCTCGTCTACAGACATGGTCGACACCTACACACTTGGAGACGGCCTTCGAAATTCGTACTTTGTGAGACATGATAAGAGTGACGAGTCATAGTCCTGCGATTGCAAACTTTTCGATAGGCAGGGATATATGTGCAGCCATATCTTCTTTGTGTTCAGGAACAATGAAGTGAAAAAGATTACGGATCAATACTGCGCAAGTAGATGGATGAAGACTCCGTTAGCCAAGGCTGTGCATGGTTAGTTTGATGACACTCTACCTACCAAGTCCATCGTTGATGAAAGGCAAAACATTTCAAAGCAAGGGATTTCGTTGTTCTATGGTTTTCTTCGTCGATTTGACTCGGACATTGATGTCCTCCGAGCGTTCGTTGGTGGACTTGAAGAACTTGGAAATTCTCTTCAAGTTGGTACTCCTACAACGTCCGCCTCTGAAAAAAGGCGAATGATTGAACAATTTTATGGAATGGAAAAGCCCGAAGTTGTCGAGGTCCATCTTCCTGATGTCGTAAAGACGAAGGGGCACGCGAGCAGCTCAGCTAGCCGTCTGATTTCCAAGAGAGAAAAGGCTATCAAGGAGGCTACTAGGCCCCTTAAGACGGTGTAAGGCGTGCGATGAGATGGGCCATCATGACTCTAGAAATTGTCCAATGCTTAAAGAGATGGAAAAGGAGAAAGATATGCGTAAGGGAAAGAGGAAATGTTGATGTATTTTGAATCTCACAACATTAGGGTTTTTGTTTTTGGTTTAAGCTTATTATTGATTTCGATGTCTTACCACTGTCAAATGGTTTTTGGTAATGATTGCTCATTTTTAATTGGTATTTGTGCATTATTATTATTTAAATGTTACATTATTTATTTTTAGTACTTAGTTATTTTTCACCCTTATTAGAAAACACGGGCATTTTGTAGAAACACTATTTACATTAAAATTAATAATCATGCATTACTGAAATAGTATCATCCATTCTCATCCCAGAAAAGTTCATTATCAAACATATTACTTACATTATTTGTTTACTTACATCCATTATATTCTGAGTTTGTTGTAAAATATTATAAAATTCAATACTCTTGTCTACATTATTTCTTAAATATTTTACATTATCAAGCAGTAAAGTGACATTATTAAGTTCTTTGGAGTCATTATAAGTTTGGTGCAAAATACAGTAGTAAAAAAATATCTAACATCTTGCAACATTTTTCAGCACAATGTATACTGTTCCAAAACATTTCAAGCCACAAATCCATTATTCCCCCTTTCAGCATGAGTTATCAAAAAAAAAAAAAAAAAACATCTAGTTCATATCAAAATGAAAATCGTTTCTAATCACCCATCAGAATATCACTCGATCCCATAATTCTCGACCCACTTTTTGAAGCTGAACTTTGACGGCTTAACCACCCAATCACTCTGAATCGTCGACTGACAACGCTCTTCACGGTGACAATCGATGTCACGGGTTGTTCTCTGCTTTTGCAGCCCCGGCTAGGGTTTGAGGCGGTTTGAAAAAGAAGAGAATTTGTTTGATCGTGGTTTGACGGGATGGAGTGAGAGAGAGTGTAGGAAGATGGAAGGTCTAAGAAAATCCCGCTTAATTATAGGACCTTCTGTTTTGAAACGTGATCCAACCATTATATGATTACTATTATACCCACATAATGCACAAAATGTAAACAATAATGTTACACGGGATTAATTACCCAAATTTAATCTTGACAGTCTATTTATCTAATCTAAGGGATGATATTAAAAAGGAAATAGACACAAAGGATGCAATAGGACCCTAATGCTCCCCTATATATATATATATAGGGATGTATTCAAATCCTTTTCATATCCTTCTTAATCCTAGCCCCATGATTTCGTCATCTGATGGTTAGATTAATGCCACGTGTCATTTAATAATGCACATTTTCATTCTAATAATGCACCGCGACTAATAATGCAACATTATAGACTAATAATGCACATTTTCATTCTAATAATGCACAACGGCTAATAATGCAACATTATAGACTAATAATGCATTGATCACAACCATCCAATTCAAGGATCCAAGGGCTGAGATTAAGAAGGAAATAAGACACTTAGGGTGCAAAGGAGCCTAACGCACCCCTATATATATATATAGGGGCATGTTAGGATGCCACCACCCCCTTAAAATAACACCATACCACCATTCCTAGCCAATCATTTGTACACGTGGACGAATAATAGATCACAACCATCCAATTCAAGGATCCAAGGGCTGAGATTAAGAAGGAAATAAGACACTTAGGGTGCAAAGGAGCCTAACGCACCCCTATATATATATATAGGGGCATGTTAGGATGCCACCACCCCTTAAAATAACACCATACCACCATTCCTAGCCAATCATTTGTACACGTGGACGAATAATAAGCTGCCACGTGGCAAAAAAAAAGAAAAAAAAAATCTAAAAAACTCGGCCAGCAATTTGCTACTCTTTATACAAGTAATTTTTTCTTGTCCCAATATTAGACACACTATACAGCAATCTATAGATTGTTGTGTAGTGTTTGTAATATTGCTGTGTAGCGTTTATAATATTGTTGTATAAGTGGTGTCACGGTGTCACTTTAAGAGGGGTTGTCATTTAACACAAAACTATATATATATATATATATATATATAGGGAAATGATCAAAACAAGTATGCATTTAAATCCAGAAATGCAGCCCAAATCTTGGCCCTAGGATTAAAAGATCTGATGGTCAATAATTAACCAAAAACATGAAAGCTCATAATTAAGCAGTTTTAAGTCATATTATAAGATTTGGGTTTAATGTCATGTTAAAATCATTTTAGGTCATTGATACGCTCGGATTTTGCACTATTTTAGGGCCTTTACTTGGTCTGTTTTCAGTGTCTAAATCACAATTCATGTCCATATTTCACATATTTTATCTATTTTGGTATTTTGACATGTTTTGTGAGAGTTCTGCATATCATATTTGAGCCAAAAAAGATAGGAAAAAGTCAAAGATGGAATTCTAGCGCGTTCAAGACGCCTAGCGGCCCGCTGCGTGTGCCGCAGCGACCGCTGGCCTACAGCGACCACTACGCTTAAAGCGGTCCGCTCCGGAAAAGTTGTGATGAAAAGTTTGAAGACGCCCAGCGACCGCTTTAGGACATGCAGCGACCGCTACCTAAATCCGCAGAGGCTTCGGACAACGCACAGTGACTGCTGGCCAAGGCGCAGCGTTCCGCGGCGAAAAGGCGGTGCACGAATTTAATTAGATTTTCTCTAGATTTTACCAAGATTTGCCAATCTTTTCCTTCCATTCATAAAATTCGACTTACTTCCTATATATACCCCCTTAAACCTCTTCATTCATACACACCTTTTACACTCTTTGCCTCACAATTCTAGAGCAAAATATTTGAGAGTTCATCACTGTGCAAGAGGTTGAAGACGAAGTCAAGTGAAGATCAAGGCTGCAGGATTCTACCCTTGGGTTTTACCACTTTAGTTCTTATATTTACATTGTTTTCCCTTAAAACTATATTTTTAGATTATTCTATCATGTATAACTAAATTCATAGGATTCTAGGGATGTGTTAGTAACTCTTTTTGGCGTATGCACATTCCGTTTTCTATTTAATATCCGTTTTGTTTATACTTCGTTTCTTCCTTAAGTTGTTCCGTAATATTGCATGTTTGAGTGACACATTCGATGCTGATCTGCTATAACTTGCTACATAATCGTGAGAGGAGATTGGCGAGTTAGATCCACTTAATAGACACTACAATTAGCTTCCCTTAAAACGACACTGTTAATTGAGAATGATGACTTTTCAAGTGTCTTAGGAACTTCTAGGAGTTACGAATCTAGGATTGACAGCCCTAGTGTTACTGTGTTAGTAATCTATGCTTGTACCTCATGGGCAGAACTTATGTGACTCGTTCTATCGAAGTATAAACCGTGTTAGGGTATTGTAGTAGGAATTTGTATAACCATAGTTGTGAACGCACATCCCTGGAATTCTCTTATCTCATTTATTCGACCTCTAGTTTGTGCTACAATCATCCGCTTTCTGTTTTCAGTTTAATTGTTTTAAAAAAATTCTCTGGTTCTCCAAATAGTAAAAAAAAGCTTAGTAGAAGATAGCCAATTGGTGATCTTATTCCCCGTGTTCGACAATCCGGTACTGAGCTTTAGTTATACTAGATCTACCTTGTATACCTGCAGGTATATTTAGTGCTAATAAATAGTGCATCAGTCATGCTTTGTTAGTATGACCTAAAATTACACTAACTATTGTTGGGGTTTGTATACTAAAAGATGCTTCGAGCGTACATGCCTTTGTACAGTCAGCTTGTGCATGTATACAAGAAACGCCACGTCCACTTGTTTACCTAATTATGAGAATAAATAATATAATATAATGGTTTATTATTGAAATATGATAAACAAGTCTAAGGCTTTTTACTAAGAAGGTCAAGTAGGGAAATTCGATGAATCTCCTCATGAGTTTTCCAGTAGGGGACTTGGCCAGATCTAGTAAGAAGAAAAACGTATTCACAACCTAGATAGGTTTTGGCTACCTATTGGTACGGTTGCAGTGTTTGTGATAATTCTCTCTTACCTAAGAAGAGATTAGTAACACCGGTGTGGTAAAGCACTGAAAGGATCTAATGCGAAATGTATTCTTTATTGCTATCTACTGAAAGAATATATTTCAGAAAGTTTAGTATTTTCTAGTCTATGATATTAATATCAATATTGTTTATTCAATCAAACACCACTTTGACTTATCAATGTGAGAGTTTGTACGTAACTCAAGTTCATGATATCTTAGGTGGTAGTAATTGAATAACATGAAGGTATTGGGATATTATTTCACAAAATTCGCGTGTCCAGTGTGGTATGATTCAATCCCTAAGGGGTGATCCCCAAGAGGTGTTTGAAAAAAGAATTTATTATTCAGAAAACTGCGCAGTTGGAATTTATTCCACGTATAATAAATAAAGTTTCAAACTAGAAAAACTCTTTGGAGAATAAATTTAATTCTAGTCACATAGCAGACAAAAGAATTAAATTGATGGATCAAGATAATCTTAAACGCGGGAAATATTATAAAATAAAATGGACCCAAGTTATTTGTAATTTGGTGATTTAAGTGGGAGTGCAATATTATTCTTTAGTAGAACAAAATAATATTTCATTGATAATATATTAAATCATAGGTCATTTGATTTAATTAATTATCTAATGGGTGAGCCCAACACTTAAGTCATTCCATGGATCCCCTTACTAGCCCAATAAGGTCCACTATAAATAATGAATGAAATGGAAACCCTAGCACACAATCCAAGGCACCTCAAACCCTAACCCTAGGAGGCAAAGTCGGCGCCTCCCTCTTCTCTCTCACTTGTCTCGATTTTTGTGCCTAGCACGTGGGAGAATTAGGGTTTTGATTATTGTTCTTGATCTATCCTAATTCATAGGATTAGATCTAGACAATTTCGTGTTTGTATTGGGTTTTCCTAGATCTATTCAAAGTTATTTAATTGATTATCTAAGATCTGCCCACACGGATGGATGATCAAGGACAAGGTAATAATACGGAAGATTCGTGGTCGATAAACCAAGGATCTCCGGGTGGTGCAGCTAGCAACGTCAATCCAATGATGGATCAAGAGGTAATAATCGAATCTACATCGAATATGCATGATTATGTGTTTATTTGATGTTATATCTATAGATCTATGTTTATTGCATGAAATTAGAGTCGAATGCATAATTACCTAAATAGATCCGTTAAGGACCTGTTTGTTTTCTGTTTTCTTGTTTTGGTATGTTGTTAACTAGTATATAAAAGGGTATGTTGTTTAAAATATCTGTTCATTTTGTTCGAGATTATAGCCGAATTTTTATTGGTGTTTGCCTTCCAAAATAGCAGATCCAACAACTGAGAGGAGTTCGAATGAAACGGGAGAGGGCATGACAGTCGACAAGGTTAAACAAGCTCTTTCATTTTGGATCATCCAATATTAACATGACGGAAAACTACACTTACAATGACCTAGACATGCCCTATGTATGATTTTGTATTAATGTCAAATTTGGTGTACATCAAATCCTACTTTGAAATTGCACAAACAATGTTCTGGGTGTAGTGCAAATATTGAATAGTACATCAGTCGTTTGACTAAAAATCGAATTGTTAAGGGTATTGCAATCCCCTTGATTTGTATGGTCGAAATACCAAACCATAATATGATGTTTACACTTTGCGTCATACTAAGTGTATATTTCGGTCATTTCAAAATATTGTTATCAACATATGGACTTAAATTGAATTCCGTACAACGGAATACATCCAGGTTTTAGATACGTCATACTTAATGGAATATTGAGTCATTTTAACAATAACAACGAAACAACTATACCATTTCATCTTATGGGTAATTTGTGTCATAATAATCCAATTTTTGAGTCATTATATAATACTACGGAGTACCCGAATGCGTCATACAAATCTAATCGAAATGTTCGTATCAAACAAACTGAAGTAAATGTTCATATCAAACAACCTGACAATGCAAGAAAAATGGCGTCCAAAATGAAAATTAAACTGATGTTAGTTCAAAAAGAGAATACATAGTGTCAAACTTCAGAATTTCTTCTAGACCGCCGTTGTTCTTTCTCTTTGAATTTGTTGCAATTCCTTGAATCGTGGTGACGCCACTCCTGGCATTTCTTGCATTGACGCAAACGCTTGCTCTTAAGCTTCAAAGCCTTCTCCACTCCTAAATTACAACACTCCTAAAAACTAACGATGAAGTAAATACAAAATATTCCACCTATTGGATTTAGTATGATCATAGGTCATAACAAAGGCACAACGAAGCATAATAGAAAAGATGACATAATAAACTCATACAAAATAAGTGATAATGATAATAGGTCATACTAAATGCAAATATATGTCATAAAAAAACATGTCATTATAACACCATAAATAAGTCATAATTACGACATCCTTAAAACTGTCGCGGAAGTAAAGACAAAATATTCCAACAACAATTCATTATACTGAAAAATTGATGATTGATAACAAATTATACAAATGCTATAAAATAATGACTACAGTTGACAAACCACGTAGATCATACTTAGGCATAACTGAAGCATATCATACAACACGTCATACAAAAGATAAAAATGAGTGATACAAGATAAATGACACAAACCCAAAAAATAACAATACAAATGGGTCATACAAAAGGAGTAATTGTAGCATGCCAAACTAATAAAAGTACCATCAATTCTGTGATTTTATAAACATACAGTTTCCAAAAAACGAAACGAAAGATGATGGCAAATGACAAAGAACATTGGTGTGACTAAATTCACAACCAATCTGATCAGATGGATCGAAGACTGAAGAAAAAAATAATTATCAACAAAACATGTATTCTCTACAAAGTCATCGAAGGATGGTTGATTGTCCCCAAACGAATTAGGGCATATTACGGTTTCCATTTGTGGAGATAGGCTGCATAAAATCTATGGAAAAATAGACGACAATTGTAAGTTATGAAATCGTCATACAGAATCCATCAAAATTGAGAAATTGAATTATAGATTTCAAAATTACAACCGACTAACGAAATTAATTAGGAGATGAGATAATTTTAAAAATAGAAATTACCGGTGACAGATATGGCGACGGATGAAGAAGATGGAAAAAACCGCAAAAGTTGAAGATAATGAATGTTAACTACAAAATCACGCAATGATTTGTTAATAGAAAGAGAAACGTGCATGATTATAGGGATTGCAACAACAAATGGATGAACGTGATTGACATTATTAACCTTTTAGGATTTTAAATGAATAATATAAAATTAATTGAGAAATTATAGGAGCCATCAGATCTTCTAATCTTAAGATTAAAATGTTTAATCTTATGGTCTAAAATCGGCCTGTATTTCCTGATTTAATGGGATTCTTGTTTTGATCACAATCCTATATATATATATACATATATAGGGGTGCGTTAAAATGACAACACTCTTAAAATGACACTGTGACACCACGCTAGACTGCAATAGTATAAACGCTAGACTGCAATCTATAGATTGCAGTCTCGCGTATTGGATATTGCAGTCGGGAAAGTTGCAGTCTAGTGTATTGGATATTGCAGTCCGTGAAAATTAACCCTTGAGCAATTTTTATGATTGCCACATGGCAGCCTATTATTCGTCCACATGTACAAATGATTGGCTAGGAATGGTGGTATAGTGTATTGGATATATGTAGGATTGTGTTAAAATGACAACACCTCTTAAAGTAACACCATACCACCATTCCTAGCCAATCATTTGTACATGTGGACGAATAATAGGCTGCCATGTGGCAATCATAAAAATTGCTCAAGGGTTAATTTTCACGGACTGCAATATCCAATACACTAGACTGTTACTTTCCGGCTGCAATATCCAATACGCAAGATTCACAATCTATAGATTGCGCCTAGCGTTTATACTATTGCGGTCTAGCATATATAATATTGCAGTCTAGCGTGGTGTCACAGTGTCATTTTAAGAGTGTTGTCATTTTAACGCACCCATATATATATATATACATATATATATACATATATATATATATATATATATATATATATATAGGATTGCGATCAATTGAGAACTTTTAGCCTAATTGAGAATTGAGAACTATTAAATGAGTGGTCTAGAATTTGCCACATGAAAAACAATTTTAGATTAATTAATTATGAAAGAGCGTAATAGTAATTTCAGTTAAAAAAACAAATCCAATTGCAAACAAAGAGCTGGAATCGGAGGAATTTTGGGAGGAAGAATCGGGCGGATCGTCGTCAGAGCGGATTGCGGTGACGATTCGGTTGGTTTCTTTGATTAGTTATTGGCTCTCGGCGTTGGCTTCAAGGGAGACGAGGTTGCTGAGGCCGATTGTGCCGCAGAGGACGAGAATGGTGAGGAATCCGCAGACCGCAGAATTTTTTATCCCCGTGCCGTCCCTTCGGGAGGTGGCGGCCTCGGGAGCCGGCGCCAGCGCTTTCGTCGAAGGTAGTTTGGGGGAGAATTGTGGAGCTCCGCTTCTGAGCGGAATACAATCTTAACAGTTAAATTTTTGTTTTTTACCAGTCAATCAGTGTCGATGACGAGTTCGAGAAGCTTGTTTCTAGAATGAACCCACCGAGGTAGCAATTCATTTCTCCTATTCTTCTTCTATTTTCCCTGAATTTTTGTTTGTTTTCTAAATTCGCAATTATGCATGCTGGAAAATGCATTCTCTGTTTTTGTTATATGAAAATTCGATTCAATATTTCTATTGATTTGGTGATTTTGTAGGGTAACTATTGACAAAGCATTTGATGAGAAGGCAACGCTGATTAAGGTATCAGAATTATGCTGTTTTGGTTGAATTTGGTGATGTTGATTTTGGAATATTCTGTCATTGTTTGATTGAAAAGGAATTAGATTTATTAGGGTGTGATTTTTGGAGGAAAATTTGTAGGTTGACATTGCTAATAAGAGAGGAAGTCTGTTGGAGGTGGTGCAAGTTCTTACTGATCTCACGCTGCAAATCAAGAGGGCTTACATTTTCTCCGATGGTGGACGGTTTATGGATTTGAATTTTGCTGAATCTTTTTGTATTGATTAGGAATGTGATAATATTTTCTTGCTAAAAAGGGTACTTGTTTTTCTATGTTGAAATGTAGTTTTTCGTGTCACGGTTGTAGTTTTTCATCCTTTTTTAATGTCAACTGCGCACATATAATGTCAACTACATATATAATCTATGTCAACTACATATACAATTCATGTCAACTACACACATATAATGTCAACTACATATACAATTCATGTCAACTACACACATATAATGTCAATTATGTGTACAATCCATGTCAACTACACAATCCATACTCGTTATCGATATGTGAATTATAAGTGTTATTTTTTAGTTGTTGACATTTTAATACGAGTTGTTGACATTTGATATTCTCGCTATTGATATGTGAATTATAAGTGTTATTTGTTAGTTGTTGACATTTTAATACGAGTTATTGACATTCGATATTCTCAATATTGATATGTAAATTATAAGTGTTATTTGTTAGTTGTTGACATTTTAATACGAGTTGTTGACATTCGATATTTTCGGTATTGATATATGAATTATAAGTGTTATTTGTTAGTTGTTTGACATTTTAATACGAGTTGTTGACATTCGATATTCTCGGTATTGATATGTGAATAGTAAGTGTTATTTGTTAGTTGTTGACATTTTAATATGAGTTGTTGACATTCGATATTCTCGGTATTGATATATGAATTATAAGTGTTATTTGTTAGTTGTTGACATTTTAATACGAGTTGTTGACATTCGATATTCTCGATATTGATATGTGAATAGTAAGTGTTATTTGTTAGTTGTTGACATTTTAATACGAGTTGTTGACATTCGATATTCTCGGTATTGATATATGAATTATAAGTGTTATTTGTTAGTTGTTGACATTTTAATACGAGTTGTTGACATTCGATATTCTCGGTATTGATATATGAATTATAAGTGTTATTTGTTAGTTGTTGATATTTTAATACGAGTTGTTGACATTCGATATTTTCGGTATTGATATGTGAATTATAAGTGTTATTTTTTAGTTGTTGACATTTTAATAAGTGTTATTTGTCGAATGTTGAAGATTTGAAGATTTGAATGTTGAAGATTTGATGATTTGAAGATTTGAATGTTGAATATTTGAAGATTTGAAGATTTGAAAATTTGAATGTTGAAGATTTGAAGATTTGAATGATGAAGATTTGAATGTTGAAGATTTGAAGATTCGAATGATGAAGATTTGATGATTTGAAGATTTGAATGTTGAAGATTTGAAGATTTGAAGACTTTAGCTAGAGTTTTAGAGAGAGTTTTAGAAAATGATTTCAAATACAGATGATCTAATGGTCAATAATTAACCCAAAACACGGAAGGTCATAATTAAGTAGTTTTAGGTCATATTATAAGATTTGGGTTTATGTCATGTTAAGATCATGACTGTTTAAATTGCATTTTATATATAGACGGATTGCATTTTTATATGTGAAAATGCAAAACTTAACAATAAAAAATGCAATTTATGTGAAAATGCAAAACTTAACACTATAAAATGCAATTTACATATAACAAAAATGCAATCTGCGAAAATGCATATACAACTAGATTGCATTTTTGTGTTTAAAATATTGCATGTTTTGTGCCACATGGCAGCACCAGATTGGATGTACGTTGTGACTCTAAATAAGGGGGCACCCTAGTGCTCCCCTAGATATATATATAGGGACGTGATCAAATGCAAACTCTAAATATTGTACAAACTCCAAACTATGATCTAGACCATTAGAAAATATCAACAGATCATGAAATAATAGCAACAAAAAATGTCAACACAATGTCAACAGTTGATGTTGTGTTGAAATTGTGTTGACATTGTATTGATATTGTGTTGACATCAAAATCTGAAAATTTTATACTTTGTGTTGACATTGTGTTGATATTGTGTTGAAAAAGTTTGGAGTTTGTACAATATATGAGTTTGCATTTTATCACTACCCTATATATATATGTATATATATATATGGGAGTGATCAATTGCTAACTCATCATTTAATTGCTAAATACAACTAATTTAAGGCCATAGGATTTTAGAAAACGTGTGGTCTATAATTTGCCACGTGTAATTTTCATTTTTATTAATAAAATTAAAAAAGATAAAAAAAACTCCAAATTAGGGTTTTTGATGAAAATGTCAATATAGTGTTTCAAAAATATCAATACAATGCTTTGAAAATGTCAACACAATGCTTTAAGAATGTTAACTTATTGCTTATATTGACATTCTACATGTATTATATTGACATATTTTATATAGTATGTTGACATTTCTGCTTGTACGAAAAAATTAAAAAATTTTGAATTTTTTTTCAAATTTTGACGTTGGAACATATGCATGTACGATATCGTTGGAATCCTTATGAAATTATCTTTAATTTGATATATGTTATATGAATTTAAAGTTTTGAGATTTCTTTCAAAACTTAGTTATAACTAAACATGTAGTTAATTGACATTAATACCCTATTGATATTTTTTAGAATTAATCCAATGGCCTTATTGACGTTTTTCGTTGATCGTATTGACATTTAAGGATTAATGATCTAAGCCATTAATTTGAAATTCTAATGGCTATTATTTAGTTGTAGTTAGCAATTAAGTTATGAGTTGGCAATATAACACTCCCCTATATTAAGTTATGAGTTAGCAATATTTAAAAAAAAAAAAAAAGTTTATATATATATATATATATATATATATAGTCCTATTAACCACAAATCCACTCTTAAAGACCGAACTAGAGACCAAATTAGGGTCATCCATTTTCTTAATCTTGTAGTTAGGATTAATATACAATTAATTTAATATTTTATTTAATAAATTTTTTTTTATTTTATTTTTTTATTTTTAAATATATTTTTTTTATATATATATAATTTTTTTAAACTAATGAAATGAAGTAATAGAATGACTGAATGAAGTAATAAACTAACGAAATGAAGTACTCCCTCCGTCCCATTAGAAATGCAACATTTTCCTTTTTGGATTGTCCCACTAAAAATGAAACGTTTCCTAAAATGGAAACATCACTCTCTCTACTTTTCCCTCTCTATTACTTTACTCTCACTTCATTAACTCACAAAACAACATTGCATAAAATCCCGTGCCGGAAACCAAATGTTTCATATTTATTGGGATGGAGGGAGTAATAAACTAATAGAATGAAGTAATAACATGAATAAATGAAGTAATAAACTAACGGAATGAAGTAATAAGTTCATAACATACTTCATTTAGTTCATTATTTAGTGTATATAGTTCATTATTTAGTGTATATAGTTCATTATTTACTTTGGCAAGTATTTATTGAATAAAAAAAATTTAAAAAAATAAAAATTTTAAAAAAATAAAATAATTAAAAAAAATTAAATAATATGAAAATATGAAAAATTAAATAAAAATTAAAATAAATTAAAATAAAAAAGTTTTTATTAAATAAAATATTAAATTAATTGTATATTAATCCTAACCACAAGATTAAGAAAATGGATGGCCCTAATTTGGTCTCTAGTTCGGTCTTTAAGAGTGGATTTGTGGTTAATAGGACTATATATATATATATATATATATATATATAGGATTGTGATCAATTGAGATTTTTTATGCTAATTGAGAAATGAGATGCAATATCAGCCACTCATTTTTATTAAATGAGTGGTCCAGATTTTCCACATGGAAAATATCTTTAGATTAATTAATTATGAAAGGGCAGAATGGTAATATCATGGTAAATTTTATTCAATAAATATTTTTTTTATTTTTAATTTTAATTTTTTATTAATTTTTATTAATTTTTTATTAATTTTTTTTAATTTTTTTTAATTATTTAATTTTTATTTTTCAACTACATATACAATTCATGTCAACTACACACATATAATGTCAACTATGTGTACAATCCATGTCAAACCACACACACAATTCATGTCAACTACACACATATAATGTCAACTATGTGTACAATCCATGTCAACTACATATACGATTCTTGTTAACTACACAATATAATGTCAACTACATGTACAATTCATGTCAAATAGTATTTATTGAATAAAGTTGTTGACATTTGATTTGATGTGTAGTTGACATGAATTGTATATGTAGTTGGAAAAAAAAATTTAAAAAAATAAAAAATAATAAAAAAACGAAAAAAAAAATTTAAAAATTTAAAAAAATTAAAAAAAAAATAAATTTTTTTTAAAAAAATTTTAAAAAATTTTAAAAAATTTAATAAAAATAATTAAAAAAATTACAAGTATGCCCCTCTTGACATAAACTACGTGTTGTTGACATTTCACAAATATTCTGAATGAGTGGCTGAGATTGCATCTCAATTCTCAATTAGGTTGATAAATCTCAACCTATACAAAATGACCGCGGGCGACGTTGCGAAGCTGATTACGCAGGAGGTGAACGGTGGTCCAGATTTCAGGCGCATTTTCATGTTCATGGTAGAAAATACAGTAATAGAGACTCCGGCAGACGGTAATTTGAAGCCAAAGATTCTAAATTTCATCGACGACGTTGATGAGATTAGGAATCTGAATTGGTGCGGTTACGTCTTATCAGTCTTGGAGGCCACGTATCCTACATGGGACCGAGGTGAAACTGTATATTTCACCGGGCCTATCCACTTTTTATTGGAGAGGGAAACAATTACTTCATTATAAGCTAATTTACATGCATTACTTCCAAAGAACAACATGCATTATTGTATGTATTTCATATCTGATCATGTTTCATATTTCAGTTATAGTATGCATTACTGTTTTTAATCTCTTGCATTATATAGAATTTGTGCATGCATTATGTATACAATAAGATGCATTACTGATCTTTGGAAATCTGCGGTTTTTGTCAGTGTGCGTATGTGGACTGCGTGGTTCATATACGGAGGCACGTCAGCCGTGCCTGGCCAACAATAAAAGGCTGGATGACGGAAACCGTCAAACAAAGGGAGGATGCCGAGCGTGATCAGTTCGGTACTGGGAGGTTGGAGGGCCCGGTTGATAAAGAGAAGTATTTGATGGATAAGGAAGCAAGGAGGTTAGAAGATTTGAACAGAGGAGGCGGTGCAGGACCAGCACGCATAGAGCTAAACATATAAGAGGTAAGTTTATTAAGTCAAGCACGCTACTGGGCTACACCATTTCGACGTGGGTAGATGATTTCAATATGATTCCTATTGAATTGATGGTGGATGACTACGTCCGAGTAGGCAGTCAGATTGGGCAGAAGTTGTTGGGTTTGGAGGAGAACAATGTGGTTCAAGATGAAGACATTGTTACACGTTTGACTCAAGCGAGGGAAGATGAAGAAGAGTATAGTCAAGAGTGGAAGAAATGACGGCTGCCTACGAAAAAAAGAAGAAGATTGCAAGAGGCTTCGATAGGCCATCATTTGTGCTGGAGGGTTTTGAATGTCCTGACCCGTTTGCTACACAACAAACTCAGAGGACAGACTGTGTTGGTGGTTCAGGGATAAACACTAACGATGATACACCCCAAGATGAGCCATTCGGTGATCATCATGGAGTTGCTGACCAGGGAGGGGACATCCCCATGCACGATCCAATAGGCAGTGATATCCCTGATAACACAGCAGGAGATGCTATTGGGGCCGGGCTTGAAAAACCTTCCAGCTTGCATACGTCAGGAGCAGCAAATGAGGTGCACACTAAGAACCTAGCCGTAAGTATTATTGTTTATTATCATTATTAGACCTTTTCAATTGGTGTTCCATTGTGTGCAGGGGTCTAAAAGCATTGTTGAAGATGTTGTTGGGAAAGATAGAGAGGATTCAGCGGCCGAGCCAAATAAAGCCACATCAAAGAGTGCATCCGCAGAGGAGACCGTCAAGGTAAATACGTCTTACGCATTACTTTCATTGTGTACTAATAAGTCATCTATTTTTTAAATCAGACAACAAAAGAGAAACGCGCTGAGGTTCCAGCTACCAAGAGAAAATAACTCGTTAGGGAGGGAGCTTCTAAGGGAGTGACGGGCAAACAATTGGACATTCCACAGGTGGTTGAATATCTGAATTAAATCATCAATTGATACATTATTATGTAGATGTCATGCATTATTTGGTTGTTTTTTTTTTTATTAAAGGAACCCACTGCAGCACCGCGTAAGGGCGCATAGTGATTGGTGTTGTGCAAACAACGCAGCACTTAAAACTTGTAGCTGCAAAAGGTGGGAGTGGAAGAGACAAGGCCATTGAAAAGGTAGTTGATCAAGGAAAATGGAGAGGGAAGCACATCAAACAGGATTTGGATGCGGATGAGGTATCGAATAGCTTAGTTAATTCAAACATGAAAGTATTAGATATGTGAATTGTAACATTTAGGGTTGGTGTTGATTTTTGTGTAGTTTGTCTTAATCTTTATTTTTGTTTAGAAGGCAACAGCTCGAATGAAGAAACCAAGTAGTTTGCTAAGTAAGCAAACCATGGTTCTACGTTAAGTGTTCGCTTCCCTTTGTCGGATTCTCCTAGACCGGTTAATGCCAAAACTGCCTCCCAACTGATCCGTCTAGGAAAATCCCCTAGATAATACAAATGCTCATCAGGAAAAGCATCGGGTATGGCCTCTTCCGTTTCCCCTTGATGAATTCTGCTCAAGTGATCGGCTACTCTATTCTCCATTCCTCTTTTGTTTCTCACTTCCCAATCAAACTCCTGCAAAAGCAACACCCAACGGATTAACCTCGACTTAGACTCTTTCTTAGCCAGTAAGTACTTTATTGCTGTGTGATCTGTGAAGACTATAACCCTCGACCCAAGAAGATAAGGTCGGAAATTTTCGAATGAGTAAACGACAACCAACATTTCCTTCTCCGTGGTATCGTCTTTATGCTATCTACTGAAAGACTAGGTCTTGATAAAATACTATTTCTTAATCTACATATGTTAGCATTGAGCATACGGTATTGATTATGCACTACTTTGACTTATCAAATGGTGCGGATTTTCGCAACCCAATAATCCTGATATATTGGGTAGTGGTGATTAATATCTAGCGGTGCTAGGATTGCTATTATGTTGAAACGTGCGCGAGGTGAGTCTCGTTTGATAATGTCCTCAAGAGGAGCTCGAACAAGGTTTTATTATTCGGAAAACTGGCCAGTTGGAGTTTTATTACTCTATGAATAATAAATAAATGATTCTTGCTAAGTCCACTCTTGGAATTAATAAGATATTAATTAATTAAGTCCATAGCAGAAATTAATTAATTAATGGACATTTATATCTTAAGCGCGGGAAATAAATAATATAAATAACGGAAACCCGGATTACTTGTAATTTCGGATTTGGATGGGGAGAGTTCAATATTACTTCTGTAGTGGCTGCTCGTAATATTCCAATATAAGCTTGTATTAAATTGTGGGTTCAATTTAATTAGTAAAAAGCTAATTGGGGGAGCCCATATCCAAAACCTTCCATAGATCCCTGTCTGGGCCCAAAAAGGAACTTAATATAA
>NC_062966.1:6131822-6167780 GCF_023119035.1 Salvia hispanica
CCTTCACCCCCACCCCCTAAAAAAAAGAAAGAAGGGCTCTTTGGGGTCACATTTTCTTTCTATCTGACAGGACAAACAAATAGGAAGGGATGGTTCTTTCATTGCATTGATAGAAGAAGAACTAGAAAAAGATCTCTTTATTACTTTGAGAAGAGAATCGTTGGTTTGACCGACGAACTACGTGGGAAAATGGACCTTCTTTGATTTTCAGCAAGATTTTTGGAAAGTAACAATTCCATTCAGTTCGCTTTCGGAAAACTTGCTGGTCGCGGATTAGTTCGTTCTGCGTCGCCAGCGAAATCAAAGGCGCTGGTTGATCTCTCCAATTGAGCTGTAGTCATTTATTCAACTTGACACGTGGGAAGGGCTTACTCTCCTAGTGGCTCGGCTTGGTCTCGCTCCCTCCCCACTAAAAAGAGCGATTGAGAATCTCGAGAACCTCTGTCTTCGCGGGGCGGTTTTTTTCTTGTAGTGCCCTCCATTCCACTATTCTGATCGAGTGCTCTTCCGAACGACCAAGTCATAATGAGATTAAAACCCGATGCTTCCTTGGCTGTGTAGAACATGCATTAGCATTATGTCATTCCTACAAGTGATCCCCCATCCAGGATTGGAAGAAGTGCTATATGAGGACTTCGAAATCAAATAGAATATATTTCTTTCCATTCCTCGTGAGCCACTTAGTTCTCCGAAACAAGAGATCAAAGTGATCTTCTTCCTTTTTCCCAATAAGTCGACGGCGTTACACCATTGGGATACTTCGAATAAACTGGAGTACATATAGGATACACCGGTGCTAAAACCTTTTCTCAAGATATCCTCCAAACTCTTGGGGTCGTTGCTCCGGATGTTGGTCTCCCGGTGTGAAACCAGTTGGTTCCGTAGTTTTAGAATTCTGCTGATCCCAAGTACCCCATCTCCATCATTGCATATGGCAATATAGAAAGTAAAGAGGAAAAGGCATGACCAGAAGAATTGTGTGAAATAAGTGAATTTATCTAATTGAGGCATTTTCACTTTTCTTTTTTCAATTGATTCCAGAAAGATCCTGTGAAAAACGAAATGAGAGCTGCGGTTGGTTGTTGACCAACAGAAAGCATGGGAAAAAGAATTATCGGATAAATCTACTTTCTATCCGTACACGGGGTCTGGTTAGGACTCAATGTACACTTTCCTTATATAGGATAATACAAAAACCCATTTCAATCCACCACCGGAATGGGTTTTGGAGCTTGTTTTTTGTGTTAAGCGGAGGAAAGCAGTAGAAAAAGAGCTAACCGAAGGCGATAACAAGCCTTTCTTCATATCATAAAGGAATAGAACCGGAAAGCTTTGATGCGGTCAGTCCATCCGCACTATAAAACTATAAAGACAGACGGATTCTCTCTCTTCTGCGTATCGCTTTATATAAACCCCAGTGAACCCAATGCAATACAGAGGGATCCTATAATGACTCCTTCTATTCTCTTTCCCAAAGTCGAATGCTTCTTTTATGCAATTAGCTTCCTGCCAAACCAACTAGTTCGATTTCTCGCAGCTGGAAGTCAAGCTAGCAGCGTAGTCGCCGACAGAGAAAGAGAAGACCAGATCTTGGACTTGCAAGCGGAATCACTTTTAGCAAGCTTTCGAGAAAGTTTAGATCCAATCCAGAGAGTTCGATCTCTGTAGTCAAGTCTAAGACAGTTGATTCGGTATCTAAGAAAACTCTTTTAGAAAGCGCTAGGCATGCTTCTCAAGTCATTCAATGCTTGGCTTACTTCATTCATAGGATGCAAGTTCCAAGTGAACTATCTTCGACTAGCTAATAAAGGAGAATCCGTTCTAACACCCGATATTACGTAAAAGAAGAGAGCAAACGAACTCGCCAAGCTGACTCTGATTCCCTACTGAGCCCTTGAACACTGAATCCTATACTATAGAAATGCCATTCGCCCGTTGACCATCTGTCACTGCGTGTGGATCGTTCAAGATACCCGAGATAAGATAAGTCGGGAAATCTCGTTCCTTCTTTCGTCCGAAGCTTCATCTACTTGAAGCTCCTCGAGAAGGCTCTCTACCATGTGTCGCGGGGGCTTGGTTCGGTTTGAGCGGAAGGAGGCTAAGAAGTCCTTAATCTGCTTCTTAAGTTCCTCCCCGTGGGCGCTTTTCTAAGGTTAGGGCTATAAGTAGGCCCTTTGCTATTGCTATAAGGGCTGCTCGCCTTTATACGGCTTGGCTTCGCTATCGCTCCTATGTAGTGGTCAACCTAAAAAGTGGTATTCCTGCCATACCAGAATGCCTATTATCTAGTGCTAGAAGCTTCGCCAGAAGCAAGCAAGATGAGGGTGCTCTGCTTCACAAGGCTCGTTCCGTACTTGACTTACGAGCTCGTGTAGTACTCGCCCCTATCTCTAATCTCTAAAGGGGCTTATGCACTCCACTCGCTGTTCTACTAAACGAGCGTTGGAGCGAGCGAGCAAAGCCTTCCATTTAGTGGCTTCTCCCTCACCCTACTCTTTTCTTTTCGCTTAAGCTCCCCCGGTTTAGGGGATTAATTGATTGGATACCCGAGAACCATAATCTTTCCTAGGAACAGCTTCTACGACGATAGATAGGGGTCAGGTTTGTTTGGCATCTATGCCCCCTGCCCTCCAAACAGTATGGGAGCCTTTCAGCTCGTACTGCTCACACACCTAGATCTTCACGGCACCTCCTCTACCATAGTGTAAGCTGGGAGCAGCTCCGAAAAGCGAGGCTTTCAACAACGTCAACAACACCACGAAAAAAGTCCACTATGGTTGCCCACTGATCTGATCATCCAATCCCTTCGTTTCGCGCCTTTGTTTTCTTTGGGCTTAGTTACGGCCATTCTCGTTTGAACAAGAGTGTGATCTCCCCTGGTATTCGTAGAGAGCTTAGACGACACCGGGCTTATTCCTCAAAGAATCTATAGCAAGCACCGTCTTCTTCTTCGCTTAGTGAGTTGCCTCTCTCCTCGGGTGACTGAACTCGCTTTTAAGCAATCAGAGTAGGGATCTCTCTTCGATGAGTCAGACTAGGCTATGATTCCCAGATAGGAAGAAAGAGCATTCGCCACTTCAAGCTAGTCACTAGAACTCCCTCCTTACTTAGATCTTCGTGACCCAGGGGAGAAGCTTGGCTTATTGAACTCCTAACTCATTTGCCCTGAGCCCCGTATTCCTTTGATTCTTCTCCCGTTCGTGCCAAGGAAAGCTTTCAGGCAGTCCAATAGCACCGGATTCTTCCTTCACCCCTGAAAGGGATTCGTGAACAACTGCAGCGGAGATTCCACAAAGACTAGCTTACGCTCTACCATATAAAATAAAGAAGGGAAATTCCACCCCGGAAACCATTTGATCAAGAGTGAACAGCTGAGAGTAATGGCATACTTCACTTTATCCCTTTATTAGGATTGAGACCTGGGGTGACTGAATTCGCTTTCGAGCTAACTGTAGCGGATGAAATGGCAGCAGAGTCGTGAACAGGAAAAGCTTCGTTCTTTGTTGTTGTAGCTGGGTAGCCTCCGATATGGCTAGGCTATTAAGTCAGAGATGGGCCTTGAGACGGGATCAACTACAATTGGCCTATCGCTTCTGTAGACTATTCCTGGTGAGTTGCCTACCCGAGCCCGAACTCGCTTAAGGGAAAAAGAGCAAGCAACTGAAGACATCACATCGCTTTCTTCCTCCAAGACTATGCTACCATTAACTTAACATGCTAGCACGCCTAGCAACTTTCTTTCGAAAAGACTAATCAGCCTTTCGCTCGTCCCCTAGGAAAGAGAATTCCCATTCCCCGGTAAAAAAAAGTACTACTTACTTTGCAGCATATGAAATAGCTAAAAATGGATAAAATCGGCCAAAACAGTGCCAATGCCCGACCGGGCGTTTTAGAATATGGAAAATCTCCCAGCCAGGCGAACTTTCTGCCTCAATTTATCAAATCTGACAAAACGCCCGGTCGTGCATTCTCTCTGGAGTCAGCGCGTGGCTTTCGTAAATTGGCCATAACTCTCTCCACCGGACTCCGATTGAGGCGTGCAAGATACTCACGCAAACCTCATTCAAAGACAAAGGAATTGGTTGTCTTTAATGAGCATTTGGACGTCATTTCAACAGGCCAATTACTCTTTGAATCCAGCTGCAACTGAAACATTTGATGCACGGCTCCCATGATCATATCATCCTCTCCTTCTTGGAAAGGATTTGTCCTCGAATCTGAGAGTTTTCCTTTCCTATGATCCTTGGGAGGCCATCGAGCTTTGTAGGATCCTTGAAGTCTCTTCTCTTTCATCGTTGGACCCCAATCTATCCACGGCTCACATCGTCGGAGTGACTCTTGATGTCCGGCACACATGGTCATATCATATAGTTTCTTCAACTCGAAAAAAATTATGTAAACATGATATTTACATATTATGATCATATATCCTTCAACAATTTTCAAAATTTAATCACCACTCATTCAAACATGAGAAGTCTTTCAGATTTCTAAACTCAATTTTCCATCAATTCCGGGGTCAAAAAAATACACTAGAATCGAAGGTCTACCTCGAATCTGCATTATTCCACCAATGCAAAATTCGATTCACCAAAAATATAGAATGAAATGAAGTAAGACAAGCTTGAGAGTTCTATGGCCGATGGAAAATTCTTTCTCACCAAAGAAATTGTGCCTTAATTACATCATCTAAAATCATTGTAATTATTTTTACACAATATTTCATACATTAATTGGCAGGTTATTAAAAATAAAGCTCAATCTCCATTAAAATTTTATAAACTTAGAATTCAAAATATTTATCTATTAATCATAACACAAAAATTTCTTTATCGAAATAATAACATTTATTAAGCATATTTTTGGATGTTACACATGCACACTAAAAAAAAAATTTGTCTACACATTGAGGACATAGCAACATACCTTGTGGAACCTTCAAACCGTGAGGTCTTGGGACTGCATCCCGAAGTACACGAGAGTCCCCGGCTGAACCTTCCCAACCAGGTAAAAAATATATGAATTGCATGTTTCGGTCACAAATCGCCAAGGTGTTGGTAGCAATCTGACCCTTTCGGGTGCGATATCTAGGCTTGTTGCTAGCACTGACCAACACATTAATGTGCGTGCCGTCAAGCGCCCCAAGGAAACCCTGCATAAATGGTTAATTTATGTGTTAGTTTCATTTGAATACATGCCTTGGCAATATTCAGTAGGATGAGCAAATGATACCTTCAACGACTTCCATCGGTGGTCATTGCAATCCAGTTGGATAGGTGTGGGTTTGCTTAGTAAGACATAATGTAGGGTTAGAAAAGCTGCTAGAACTTTGTGCACACAGTTCGATACTGTGGCACCTAACCTCCAAAAATCAAAACGAGCATGACAATTTTTTGTGGTGAGCAACAATATCCACAAATATTGCCACCTGTTCTTCAACCCCAAGGCATTTACCCAGCTGTAAACACCCATGTTCACGTAGAATCCGACATAATTTACCCAAGGTATTGTGGTCCATTCGCAAGTTTGATATGCAATCTGCGTCTGTTACATTGACAAGGCGGTCCAGACGTATCAACGGGTCAGGAATCTTATCGGGCACATTGTATTCCTAGCTTCCACTAGAATTCGCTGCCTACGACGCTCAGTGTGGGCACGCCGAAATCTGTATATGAGTCTAGTCGTTTCTATGCGATACAAGACCAATATGTCTTTAAAAAAAAATTCGTAGGTTCTGAACCTTCCCTGGCGACCGTCGCAGATGCCGTGCCGGGCCACCAGCTGCTCACTGGAAACATTCTACCCCAATTGTGGCGACCGCCAGACAGACCGCGGTGACCAACGCCGAATTGCAGATTCCAGCGCGATTTTTCAAGTTTTTCGAATTTTCGTCCAATCCAACCTCTACGTGATATTTTTCAAGGTATGTTTTCTTTTTAGTAGTCTACTCACGTCGCTACCAACTCTACAAACTTATTTTACACTTTGTTGTAGATAAGTTTGGGAAGATGAAGTAGTGGACCGTGAGTTTAGGGTTTTTGTTCTAGGTTTTTAGTTTAAGTTTTTGTTTTTAAAAATTCATAAGGTGAATTTTCTTGAATCCATGTCATGAACTTAACATGAAGAACTTAGAAACACGCATGCTTAGGGACACATTAGATCGAGTTGCCGATGATATTTATTTCCATCCATGTTTAAGTATGGCTTGACATTTTGATATGATGGTTTGGTAAAAAGAGTGCATAATTAGTGAATTGTTTGTTCCCCTTAATTCATGCTTATACCTTGTGAGCTTTGCGCCTAATATCTTTCTTGTGTGATTTATCTGCATGCAAATATATGTTTCTAGAACTTGCTCCTAGTCTGCCTAAGTTTACATAGTGTTTAAGTTGACAAGGGAAGATGTTAGGAAATCTTTTTCATAGCCTACTTTTTATCCAAATTTTTTTACCTTTTTCAAAAATATCTTTTACCCTTTGGAGCCAATTTTGAGCCTTTAAGCCTATTGTTTGGAAGCTAAATAAGTGGGAACTATTCCTTGGGTTAGTTTATTTTTTATATCTTTTGAGGAATTGGAGAGATAAGGAGGAAAGTATATAAAGTAGTGTGCTTAAATAGAAAAGTGCAAGTTGTGAAATACTGAAAAATTCAAAATGTGTGCTTGATCTAGAAAGGATGGTTATGAAAAAGAGAAAAGAAAAAGAAAGAAAAAGAAAGAAAGGTTGTGTGAAGAAGAAAAAAGAAGAAAATTCAAAGGATTGTAAAGTGAGTTGAAGGAGAAAAATAAGTGTTAGAAATTTCTTGAGTTTTAAAAAAATTGGAGTCACTTTAACTCTACTTGGAATAGTTTTATGATTAAGTCACTTTTTACCTATTCTTTGGAAGCCAAAATAAATGGGGACAATTCCTTGGGTTATTATCTTTTGTAAAGAAATTGGAGAGATAAGGAAGGAAGTTGTAAAATGTAGTGTGCTTAATATAGAAAAGTGCAAGTTGTGAAATAGTGAAAATCCAAAGTGTGTGCTTGAAAAGAAAAGAAAAGAAAAGAGAAAAAGGAAAAGAAAGCAAGGTTGTGAAGAAAAGAAAAGAAAAAAAATGAAAGGGTTGGAAAGTGAGTTGAAGGAGAAAAATTAGTGTTAGAAGTGTCTTGTTTTTTTATAAAAGTGGAGTCAATTTATCTCTACTTGGGATATTTTTATGTTTAAGTCACTTTTTAGCCAAATATTCTCCACCTACCAAAGAGCCTACATTACAACAAAAAATAAAGACCTTTCGGACTTTTTATGCTTAATCACATCTAGTAGAGGAGGGATTAGACTTTGAGCAAGCCTATGGTAAACTTTGCATGTTACATGATTTGAGTGCTATACACTTTGCCATATACACATTGAGAGTGAGAGAAAAAACACTTCCCATCTTTGGAAGTTTCCACATGTGAGTGCATGAATTCAAGGTGTTCCACGAGTTAGTAATGAAAGTGCACTAATAAGCCTTGCTTGATTTGATTGCGTTAAGTCATGCTTAATCTATTTGTTGGAAAACAATCGGAATTCAATCGGAGATAGTGATGATTGAGAGCAGAGAGAATTTGGGAGAAAAGTATTGAGAGAATTTCTCATTCCTTGAATCAGGGTAGAACTACAATCAATTTGGGGAAAACAATTCTAAGTCTATTTACCTCTTCCGCATCACTCAACTAAGACAGCAAAACAAACTAACAAATCCTATGGCTAGGATTTAATTGCTCCATGCCCCCTAAAAAATAACCACTTAATGTGCTTTGCTGGGTTTGAAAAAGTGCTTTGCTAAACTCAAAACACCATTATTATACAACTTGGGCCACCCTTTACCCCAAAAACGGAATCCCCCCACCATGTACTCTCTTTGACAGTTGTTGTTAAGGTAATGTACTCAGCTTCAGTCATGGATAGGGCCACCACATTTTGTGGGTTGACTTAGTCACCCCCCAAACATGGTAAAAAGTACCCAGGTAAATTTGGGTATCCACACTTCAAAGTCACTATCCAAAATCCCAACATCCCAGCCCCTTTTAGATATCCAGGGGTCCATCTCGGGTTTTCCCCTCCCTTTCACTCATGTTTCCCCTTTTACAACTAATTTACCGCCTCTTAGTCCCATCATGGCTAAACCCTCCCCAAAATTAGCATAAGGGGAACTGAATTCCAACTTCTTTCTTTTCCCTTTTGGGGCTTGCTCCGGAAATCAAATGTTTTAGCTATGGTGAGAATTCTGATCATGTGCTCTTCATGTTTCTTGAAAGGAATCTCACTTTCTACAAAAGTCACATCTCCGCTTACCAAGATTTTATGGTTCCCTGGCTCTATACACCAAAGTCTATATCCCTTCAAACCTTGTTGATACCCCAACATGACACACCTCAAAGCCCCTTGCATCCAACTTGGTCTGCTTTATATATGCAAAGGCCTTGCAACAGAATGTCTTGAGATGAGAATATTCTCCATAACTTCCATACCACCTCAGATCAGGAGTATCCCCATTAATACCAGAAGATGTACATTTGTTGATCAATTTCACTGCAGTAGCCACAGCCTTTGCCCAAAACCTTTTCTCCATGCCTGAGGTAAACAACATACACATGACCCTTTCCATAATAGTTCTATTAGTCCTCTCTGCAACCCCATTTTGTTGGGGGTTCAGTAGGACAAAACTTCCTAGAGTAGTCATCTATTATGCTCATACGGTACTTTCCTTCTCCAACAGACAACACAGGGAAAGGTCCCCATAAATCAATATGAATATAGTCAAGAGGGGCCTTGGAAGTATGTTTATCTCTCTGATGTGGGAGTTTCTTAGCCTTTCCCAAAATGCATTCCTCATTGCCATGTCTCTCTGTTGTTCCTTGCATGACTTCCCTTTTCAAGAGCTCTTTAATGCTCCCATCGGCGGGTGCCCCAATCTCATATGCCAAACTTCCATTGAATCTGAGTTAACTGCATTGGATTGATTTTTAGCTTTAATAGCTAATCCACATAGGTAAGATAAGCTGTCATTTCTCTTTCCTTTCAACATCAAAGCCCCATGTCTCAAGACTTCCATGCTTCCATCAACTGAGTGGAAAGAGCACCCTTTTCTCCCCAATAACTTAGTGACATTAAGTTCCCCTTCAGGGATAAATCTGACTTCACTAAGTATGGCAGTTGAATTATCATCCAATCTGAAGCAAATCTTCCTTATTCCTTGGATCCTGCACACTTGATTATTCCCAATACTACAGAACCATCAGCTTCTGATATCTCCTCAAAAAATCAAGTCTCGGGCACATATGGAAGCTGCACCTAGAGTCTAGAATCCAAGATTCCTCACACAATCTATCCATGATATTCAGAGCATGTGGAGATTCTTGCTCCTGCACACAATCAGAGCTGGGCTTAGGCATGCCACTCTCCTGCACCTGCTTCCTTTTCCAAGTGAGACAATCCTTCTTTAAGTGGCCCGGTTTCTTGCACCAATGGCAAGAACGCGTCTCCTTTTGATCATTGCCATTACTCTTGGAGACTTCCTTATCCGTCTTGAATGCCTTCTTTCCTTTAAATTTCTTGATATTCAGACTTTCTGAGGTTGCTTCACCGACTTTTTCTCCATTTCGTGGAAGCTCCTTGGATCTTAGGGCAGGCTGGACCTCCTTCATCGTGACAGTTCCTTCCCTTCCAAACAAAATCGCATCCCTCATATGATCATACATCTTTGGCAGGGCATTCAAGAGTAGTATGTCCTTGTCTTCTTCATCTATCTTGACATCAATATTTTGATGGCCTTAGTGAAATCCTCCAACTAAATCCTCCAACTGCTCCAACATGCTTCATGAAGAGGCGATTTGCGAGCGATTTTGTCATATAAAAATCTTCACACTTCTCAAGGATCCCCATCGCCGTCGTCTCCTTGGATACCTTTCGCAGAACCTTATCCCTATTTAAGTACACCACGCTATGCGCTTTAGCAAGAACCTCCGCCCGCGTAATCTTGGCCTTCTCATCAAGCTCCACCCTCGGATCTTACTTATCCTTCTTGAGCGCATCTGCCAAGCCTTGCTGGATAAGCATTGCTCGGATCTTCATCCTCCAGAGACCGAAATCATTGTTCCCGGTGAACTTTTCGGCTTCGAATCTTGAAGCCATCTCAATCGATCTTTAACTCAATCAACCTACTATCGAGCGCTACATCCTTCGCTTCCCACAGACGGTGCCACTTGTTGGAAAAGAATCGGAATTCAATCGGAGCTAGCGATACGCTCGGATTTTGCACTGTTTTAAGGCCATTATTTGATCCGTTTTTAATATCTAAGTCGCATTACATGTCCATTATTTGCATATTTTATAAATTTTGGAATTTTGACGTGTTTAGTGAGAAATGTGCATATTTGAGCCTAAAAAGGGAGTCAAAACGCGAAATCTGGAGTTTCAGGTGACCGGCGACCGCCGGCGCCTGGCTATCATCAATCTGCAGCGGTCCGTCTCGGAAATACGTGCATGGAATGAAGACACGCTCGGTGACCGTCGGGCAAGGCGTGGCGACCGCCAGCCGAGAGTCAAAGAGTCTGGATCGATGTGTGGCAACCGTCGGTCGAGGTGCGACGGCCCGCCACGAAATAGCGGCGAAGCAGATTTGCCTTGGATTTCTCTCTAAGATTTAATATATTTGCAGATAATTTCCTTCTAGGATGAGAGACGATTTTCCCCTATAAATAGGCCCTCAAGCTTCATCAAAACAATCCTCTTTTTGCAACATATTTTCTAGAGATTAAAAGTTAGAGTGCTTCATTGTGCAAGGAGTTAAAGGCTGAGGAAATTCGCAGCTCCCTTTCGGTGAGAGTTGGGGGAAATAACCTAGCAATTTGGGGGACACGCTTTGTGGGAAGGGTAAAATCGTAATCACAAGTTCATTTCTGTATGCGAGGCGCGCTCCCGGAATTAAAAAACCAAGTCGATGCTTTTTTTTTTTTTTAAATGACAAAGTCTAAGAGGAGTACTGCGGGCCTTAATCGTTTCTAGGGCTTTTCAGTTATAAAACAAAATAACTGAACATCATAATTCCCCAAGAATTCAGCCCAAATATTGCCATATCATACAAAGTGAACACCATGACTTAATCACCTTTATCTTTTCTGCGTTATTATATCCGTTCTCTACTCTTAAAATCTTTAAACTTTAAAATTCTAACTTACTTCCACACTATATCGATCTCCAATATTACTTTAGTTATGTTTTCTGAAATAGTATGCATCTCCAATGGCAAATTCATCAAATATCATATACTTAAACTCAAGCAATCAACAAAGCACCAAGTACAATAAATAGTTGGATGATAGGAGGATGGAACACTTTGAGGTCTCCAACATAAGGGCTCATTTGATTTTAATATATAAATTATTATCCACTAAACAGAATAATCTATATGTATATCATAGCGAAATGAATAACATAGAATTTTCTTATGCATGTGTTTAAGAAGCCCGATTCCTAACAAACATAAAACTCAACATTCATAAATTCTAACTTCAAAAACTAACTAGGATTATATATAGTCATACCTTGACTAAGCAATGAGCGGTGATTACATAAATAATGCTACATTGGATTATTGGAATATGTTATATCGCTAACTTTTTAAATTGCTAATTCTACTAATTTGTCAATGCAGTGAATTAAAAATATCAACGTGGTGATATTAAAATGTCAACATAGTATGTTGAAATGTCAGCAAAATTAAGTATTGACATTTTAATATCACCATGTTGACATTTTTAATGCACTGCGTTGATGAGTTAACAGAGTTGGCAACTTAAAAAGTTGGAAATTGATCACACCCCTAGAAGTCTTAACGAACAATGTTTAGAGTATATTGTATCTTTATCTTCTTCGTGTGACGGAAGATTCTTGCTCCTCAAAATAAATAACTCTCTTCGTCCCCCAATAAACAGCTCATTTTGCTATTTTTTTGTCCATCAATTAATATCTCATTTGTTTATTTACTATTTTTAGTAATAGATCTCTCATTTCACTAACTTTATTTCACTCACGTTTCACTATAGGACCCATATACCACTCACTTTTTATTACTCCCTCTGTCCCATGTTACTTGCACTTTTACTTTTCGGCACGTCACAAACTCTTTACACTATCTATAGTTTAAGTTAGAATTAATGCATTTAATTAATATGTTAGCTTAAGTTAAGAGGTCCTTTATTAAGTGACATCTCATTACAATTAAAATTCTAATTTAATTACACTAAAAAATCAATCTCAAATTTACGGTCTAAAATGAAAAGTGCGAGTAACATGGGACAGAGGGAGTACTTAGTATATTTTTTAAAACTCAAGTTCAATCAAAATTAGCCTTATAGGGGAGTGTTATATTGCTAACTAAATACTTAATTGTTAACTACAACTAAATAATAGTCATTAGGTATTCAAATTAAAGGCCTAAATCATCAACCCCGAAATGTCAATACGATTAACAAAAAATGTCGACAAGGGTATTAAGGTTAGTTTACAACAAATTAGTTGTAATTAACTTTTGAAAAATACAATAACTTAAACGCATATAACTATCTCGATTTAAATTATTTTTTCGCACAACATATATCAAATTAAAGATAATTTCATAAGGATTCTAACGAGATATCACTTGCATAGGTTCCGACGTCAAAATTTGAAAAATTTTAATTTTTTCGTACAACACAAATGTCACCATAGTGTATAAAATATGTCATTATAATACATGTAGAATATCAATATAAACAATGTGTTAACATTCTCAAAGTATTGTGTTGATATTTTCGACACACTATATTGACATTTTCATCCAAAATCCTAATTTGGTAGTTTTTTTTATCTTTTTCGATTTAATTAATAAAAACGAAAATTCTATGTGACAAATTGTAGACACAAATTTTTTAAAATTCTATGATCTTAAATTAATTGTAGTTAGCAATTAAATAATGATTAGCAATTGATCATTCTCTTATCTTTATATTAGTGAACATATAGAGTACTATTCTATGAGAAGGATCACGTAATTCCCCAATAACTATTTTATGTATATGGTTCTGAACAAAACAGGTGGCATAATTTAAATCAATGCTAATGTTTAAATTTTATTTGAAAATTAACTTAGTTCTTCGTCCGGTCTATGAAAATTAGTCTTATTTTACAAATAGAAACTTTCATTCTTATTTTATCCACTTCTTTCTTTTATTTTATCCATTTTTCTCCCTTTCTTTTATTTTATCAATTTATTATTAAAATTAATGTCGTTTATAAATAAAACTATAACATCTACCTGCAAATATGTCCCGGTTCAATTTTTATACAAATAATTTAGAATCCTAAATTTGACTAACTTGGCATATTTACAAATAATTTAGAATCCTAAATTTGACTAACTTAGCATATTTAATTTAAAATTAATATAGTAATTTGTACACCATTAACTTCTTTTCCATATGTCTTTTCTTAAAATTTCTTAAAATTTATGCAGAAAGAATTGGGCCTTATATCCGTATTCCGTAGACACGGCCATGTTTGGTTGCTAGGATTCTATCTGGAAAAGTAATCTGACTCCTTAAATTTTAAATTCCTGTGTTTGTTTCAGTTTTTAATCAAACTGGGAAAGTAATCAGAATCCGAGAACAATGAAAGTTAGTACAATTTTCTAGGATTCTGAATCCTAGCTTTTCTTAGTTATTCTTTTTCCTAATTTTAGGATTCTTACATATATAATGCAATATAGTATAGTTTTATAATAATAATAATAATAATAATAATATTATTATTATTATTATTATTATTTAGAATGTTTTAAAAATAATTTCAAAATATAAATCATACTACTTAATTTTAAAAAATAAATAACTATGATTAAAATTATCATAATTATAACTTATTTTATAATAATTCATAATAATAATTAATAATTTATTAAATAATTAAAATATAATTATATAATATAAATCGTATTATAAATAATAATTATTATTTTTATAAATTAATAATTAATCAATAAAGTTATAGTGTACTTTTTACTTATTAAATTTATTCACTTATAACATCCTTAAATATTATAATTATAATACTAATTATTATTATTATTATTATTATTATTATTATAAATGAGTATAATATTTCAAACTATAATTATATGTATTATTTTATATTATGATAGATAATCTATATTTAAACTATCCATTGTAATAATAAATATAATAATATAATTATTATTATTTGTAATTAATAGTTTATTAAGAATTTTATAATATTATAAAATATATTTTTAGTTTGGTGTTTAAATTAAATATAAATTTAAAATCTTGATATTTTCTAAACACATGAAAGTAAAGTTAATAGAAATCATATTTCCGGGATTCATTTTCGCAGGAATTATTTTTCTTGCCAACTTTACTTTCTCGTCAACCAAACATGACGGGAGAGTATTTTTTATGATCGGTGGAGTGTTACAAAAAGCTAGTCAACCCATGCGCACATGTTTTACACGAAATATAACAGAGGAGAAAATTCAATAAAAATTATCATATCGAAACAAGTGTCATAATATAATTAGTCTTCATGTTACAAAAATTTTCTGGATCATTCTGTACTTATCTACTTTAAGTATAACTCCAATTTATTGTGAAGACCACGGCTAATTCATTAAAGTAGAAAAAACATGATATAAAATTAGAGAAATGATAAAACTACCCTTTTATTTATTCTTATATTATGATATTAATAAAAATATTTGCATATAGGGGTGCGTTATATTGTTGTTAACTCTGCTAATTCATCAACTCAATATTTTAAAAATGTCAACACAATGATATTAAAATATCATCATAAAATATCAACTCAATATATTGAAATATTAACAAAATTATGTATTGATATTTTAATGTCTATCATATTGACATTTTTAATACACTGTGTTAATTAATTAATAGAGTTAATAATTTAAAAAAATTAGCAATTAATCACAACCTGCATTCTTTACTAAACCATACACAAAAACATTTACTTATTAAAAACTATAGTCATACGCAAAAACAAAATATTCAATTTTATCAATCAATTCCTTTCTACAATCAATATTTATAAATAAAAACAACATATTTCTATCTGTTTATAATTAACTCATTATCTCACATCACACTTTATTTACCTCTTTAAAACTAAACTATAATACACTTGATATACATCTTTATTTGTTTTATATTCCTAAAATTTATTGTCAACAATTGCTTATTATAATTTCATCTATCATTAAACCACATAATTCCACAATTCTAATTTTGGAGTAGTTACTTTATTCCTAGGCGACTTTTCGGAAGTTATAGGTTTTGATCAGTTATTTCGGTTGATCATATCTAACATTAATAACCGTAATCTAACCGAAATCGATATTTTAGTGATCAATTAACTAAGAATCGGTCTTGTCGGTCCAATTACCAGTTACCTGATAATTGGGAATCGTTTACACAATCCTATCTAAATCAATGGAATAATTTAGAAAAATGTCAAAGTTTTGATATACTTCCTCCGTCCATTCAAGATGTCCACATTCTTGAATGAAACATGATTTTAGATGGAGTAGTTGAGTATGATAAAGTAAAGTGAAAAAGGTGGTTGAAAATTTTAATGAGGAAAATATAATTTATATCCTAATATGAAAAATAGAAATCTTGAGTGAGATTAACGAAAAAAGAAAGATGACTATCTTGATTCTTGAGTGAGACGGAAAAAGCACAGATAATTGACTATTTTCTTGAAGCTGTGAGGTTGATTTGAATTTGATCAAAACTTAATATTAATTTAGACAGTTTTTCCTTAAATTCACGTATCGTTCACTATTAAAACTATTGTAGTTAATCGAAAGGAATAAGAAAATGACGAGGCGTGTTAATAGTATAGATTATAAAAATGGTTAATATTCAAAATTTACCATATATTCTCAAATTTCAAGTAAGTTTATTCTTTGATTTCTATAATTCAAAATGTGCGCCTTTACCTTATTCTTAATATCACTTTAAGTATATATATTTTGACTGGATTAGGAAATTTAGGAAAAACACTAATTTCACACTTAGGTAGGAATTAGATTTGACATGTTTAATTGATTGTCATATAAATTTAGTATGTTATGAAAATTTATGATTTTACATTATTATTTTAAAAGTTACTACAAGATTAATAAAAAAATTATAATTTAAATAAAATTGTAGTAATATGATTTGAATAATGGATTTGGGCTTAGTCTATGTGTGCATATTTTCCAAGCATGTAATAGCCGTTATTCAGTAGTGGCTCTATAATTAACCCATGTAAAAAGTAAATGTTATAGTCGGCGAGTTATGTTGCGCATGTGTAACTAAAGTGTAATTTTCCACTAAAATCTTTTGATAAAGAGACAATTAAATAGACACTTTTTTCTTTAGTCTCTTTCTAGTTTCTACTATACAATTATTAGGTAGGTTGAAGACAATGGACAGTGAAAACGACCCCACCATACACTCGTCTTTTACGTATATGCCTAATCATACACACACCACAAAAGTTTTGGTTTGATGGATAAAGGGTGATGACTCTACCTCAACCCATACTTTCTTGCGCATCCAAAAATGATTATGACCTAAAGTTTATTCACCCAATCTGATAAAAAGATCAAATTACTCAAAAGCAAGCTTTGTTAGATATAAAAATCATGATCTAATTAATTTTGACATCTTATTACTCACACACAACCATATGAGATTTAAGTATGCAATAGAAATAGAATATTGTCCAAGTATCAAATGGAGGCATTTCATTTTTTATTAAATAATTGGATAATCAATCTATTAATTTGCAAATTAATGATAGCCACTTGGAGACCTAGACTCGTACAAAATATAAGTCTTTAAATTAATTAATGTGCCCTGTTAGGTCGCAATTCGCTATAATTGATGAATGTCATTACATCTTTTATGTAAAGTTGGTTTTATTTCTTTTTCATGTTTATTTTTTTCTTTGAGGAGACATATTTTTTTGTAGCCGGTAGGAATTTAGTGTTGCCTTTAGATAAGGCACTACTGGAGGAAAATATCGACAAGTACATTCTTTATTGAATTAATTGATTAACTATTCATTCACTAACACCCACCAATCCTACAAAGTCTCATCCAGAAAATTAAACTCAACTTTTTAATGACCCAAAACCGTCGGTCACTTTATATCATGCCTTGAATTTTCAACATTATTGAATAATTGCGAGTAGTTATACATTCACCAACCCTAAAGCACGATCATTTAATAGATTTAATAAATTAAGGAAATAAAAATTCATTTCCACACTATTTGTACATGAAACAAAATTTCAATGATAGAACATAACATGGCTTTGCCCACAAAAACAGCTCATACGTGGGCGTATACTGTATTGATTAATACGACATAAATAATTGAAAAAAAGTTAAACCCACTACTTGATGATATTAATAAATCTCAAATTTTAATATTCTCTGATCCACTTTAAATACATAATTCATAACGAGATTTTATAATAAAATAAATGAGAATAATGTTTCAATATTTAGAAACGTGACATTCCAAAAAAGAAAAGTTCTCACTTAAAGTGAGACTGATGTAATATATAATTAATAAAGTAAAATAGAATGAGAAAAGATAGTTAAAATCGTATAGTAGATGGTGGAACCAAAAATTAATAAAATATAAGAAAAAGAGATTGAGATTTAGTTTAAATGAATATAAACTATTTCTATAGAATGAATTGAAAAAGAAAATATTCTCTGGTAATGGAGGAAGTATACTAATCAAAGGTACTAGAGTGAAGAAGAAGCCAGTGTAAATGGTCAAAATAGTAATAGATTCCTAATCCTAATTAAATAATTAGCCTCCATTAAACACCCACTAACCAAGAGCCAATTATTGGTTGATCAATTGACTAATTAAACCCAAACATGTGCAGTAAATGTTATTCAGTACAACTATTCTGGTCTCTTTTGCAATTCACAGTAACTTAAAGGTAGTAGTACAAGTTTGTGCTCCTCTAGGCAACCGAAACATAAAAATTGAACATAAAAATGTGCATAATACAGTTAAACAGCGCAACATTATTGATGATTTAAATTAATTAAAAGTATATAGGTGTCTGTCACACACTTACGCTACAGCTCTGGGAGAGCTGATACTTAACGCCGGCGCCGACAACAATTCCGTTAGCTTTGGAGTTCCCAAGCGGGATGTAGGCAGGGCAGGACACGTGGAGATGGTAACGCCCCGAGACAAACGATCCGACCTTCCATTTGACGCGGCCGTTAATTTTAACGGTGAGCTTGATGGCGCCGTTGGACTGGTCCTGGGCGAGGGCGAGGCCGTTGTAGGGGGCGACAGGGACGTTGTTGCCGTAGAGAAAGGGGGACCAGACGTTGACGTCCTTGTGGCCTTGGTAGACGGGAGGGATGACGGTGTAGTAGGTAATCTGCTGGCTGTGGTAGGTGGCGAAGGAGTCGAGTTTGTCGTAGTAGACGCCGATGCGGGAGTTGGGGTTGCGGGAGAGGATGGTGATCTGGAGGGTGGTGGAGATGACGTTGGCAGCGGAGACGTTGAGGGCGAAGATGGTGGCGTCTTGGAGGAGGAACCGGGGCTTTTTGGGCTGGAGGATGGCCCACACCAGGAGGATGACCAGGAGGAGGAGGAAGTTGAACACCAGGAAGGCTGCGCAGCATTTGCGGAGGACCTTCCGCCGCTTGCTCTTGTGGTGGCTGCACACTTTCTCCGACGACATCTCTTCCGAGCTTTGTTTTTTTTAACGGGAGATGTGTGTGTGTGTATGTGCTTGGTTATATTGATGAGGTGAGGTGTGTGTGTGTGTGTGTGTGTGTGTTGAAAAATGAAAATGGTTGTACCTTTAGAAAAGGATGTGCGACTGTTAATTCCTACTTTTGTGTGTGTATTGGATTTTATTTTTTTAACTGCTCTATGGTTGGTGTTTAATTATTCGGTATATCAATCAAAAGAATGAGTAATAAATGTTTGGAAATAACACAAATAATTATAAATATAAACTAGATATATGAATTTCATTATAAAATTTCTCTATAAAATATTGGGATTAATTCTATTATGGGGGACCTCTATTTATAAGCAAAATAGAACACTAATTTTTAATATACTAGGAAATATATTGGACTTAATTATTTCCTTTCAGAATTCATAATTAACAACAAATTACAAGTAATTTCACTAAAAAAACTTGTTTTTTAAGGATAAAAAAATTCAAAACACAACTATGTTGGAAAATTTTAAAAAATAATAATAATTTATGATCCAAGAGAAAGCGTTGTTAAATGAATGAAAAATTAACTTAGTCTTTTGCTTTTTTAGGACCCTTCCATTTGTGTCTTCTAATTTTAAATGGGACACCAACAATAAGCAAGCTTTTTAAAGCGTCAGTGGTATATTTAGAAATACAAATTAGCATTCTTAATTGCATTAAAAAATTTCCCTTTTAACTTTTTTATTAGTATTATTTTTATGCTTGAACCATCAAGTGTACTTTATTAGCTAAACTGGGTGGCGATTTTAATTTCAAATTTAACTAATTAACAAATTGAATTGATATTAATTTTAGATTAACCAACTTGGACAAGGAATATTAAGGAGTTGATATAGTGATATAGTAAATCAGATCAGCAATTTACGACCGTTTGATTGAAGATTACGCATTTCAACTTGGCTCCGAATATAGTTTGCACTGGGTGTCCCACAAATTTGTTGATTATATATAGATAAGTAGTGAGATATTGATTATAAATTTGCATATTGAATGTCGGAAAATACATTCGGTTTTGCATGAGTGTTCTACTTTTATACGAGGCTTTAGCAAAAGGGAATTTCTATGCTCTAACTTTATGGAAAAGACTCATTTAATGGACTAGTTGCACTACTTTAATACTACTACCAACTAAAAAGTTTATGTAATTGTACTAAAGTCCACATCGCTGATTTTGAGGAAATCACTGTTGAAACCCTTCTTTCACATTTATAAAAATCATTTCACTTGTAATATTCCATAGTAAAACTGAATACACTCAACTATACGGAGTACTATTATAAATATGTATGATGTAAAGAGTAAAGGCAAAGTGGAATCTGTTAAGTGCTAAGCAATAGCCAAAAGCTAACATAATTAATGAAGAGAAAATTATGATAAAGTATGTTTATGATGGGGATTGGACTTAGAAAACGTTACACGTCATCCACTCAATAATTATATACAGTACAATTTTCTTATCATTTAAGTAAAAACTTGGAGATATTATCCTACCGACTCAATTGATTGTAATATACTGTGATTAATTTTTAATTTTAGTTTTATTTTGTGCGACGTGCTATATGAATTGAATTGTCATAAAAATACAAGAAAAAATATATGCAATAAATCGAATTTGTGCTCGTTTAGAATACTATGTTTCTTTGCAAATGATCTGAAATTTTAATCAATTATAACCAAGAAGCCGTTTACAGTGTCTCGAATGACTAAAATGACGACAGAAGTATCAACATTGGAGTAATAGATACAAGAGTGGATTATAGAGGAAAGGTTATATTGCTAACTCAATACTTAATTGCTAATTACAATTAAACAATAGCTATTAGATATTTAAATTAAGGGCCTAGATCATCAATCAAGAAATATCAATACTATCACAAAAAACGTCAATAAAGTCATAGGATTAATTCCATAAAATATCAATAGGAGTATTAATGTCAATTAACTACATGTTTAGTTATAACTAACTTTTAAAAGAAATCCCAAAACTTTAAATTCATATAACATATATCAAATTAAAGATAATTTTATAAGGATTCCAATGATATCATATATGCATATGTTCCGATGTCAAAATTTGAAAAAAAATTCAAAATTTTTTTAATTTTTTCGTAAAGCAGAAATGTCAACATACTATATAAAATATGTCAATATAATACATGTAGAATGTCAATATAAGCAATGGGTTAACATTCTTAAAGCATCGTGTTGACATTGTCAAAACATTGTGTTGATATTTCCGAAACACTATATTGACATTTTCATCTAAAACCCTAATTTGACATTTTTTTAAATCTTTTTTGATTTTATTAATAAAAACGAAAATTACACGTGGCAAATTGTAGATCACACGTTTTCTAAAATCCTATGGCCTTAATTAGTTGTAGTTAGCAATTAAATGATGAGTTAGCAATTGATCACTCCCCTATACTAGGATCTGTTATTTTGTATAGTACAATTTTTAATAAGATATCCACAAATACCACTCCTAAGCATGTACCACATGCGCATACACATAAATATTTAGAAACTAGGTGAGATTTAATTATTCACAAACATTTATACGTACATTGTATTATATGGAAACACATTACTTCATCCGATCTCCCCATAACCGAGTTTGCTTGAACACAAAAAAAAAAAAATTGATGTTTAAAGAGTTAAGCGACAAGAAAATAAAATAAAAGAATGAATACAAGAGAAAAATAAAAAAAATTAAAATAAGAGAGAAGTAATATGGAATGTTACTATTACTGTTACTAATAGATAGATATGGAATATTACTACTCCATTAAATAGATATATGGAATGTTACTATTACTATTACTATTAGGTTAACTGTAGGATTTTGCTTTGGCTTTTGCTATGGCTTTTGTGCTAACTTTTGTGGCCTACCGTTTGATGAATTTGGAATTAAATAAACGGCCGTCCCAATGAGGTTGGGGGGATTTCGTTTGTTGCATTACATGTGATTTGTTGTAATGTGTCGGTTACATATTGCATAGAACCTTCGCCTTCCTCATTCAATGTGTGAACCGAAATCGGTCAGCAAAAATTAATGTGATGAGATACATTTGTTCCCACACGTTGAAACAAATTTACGAATAATTAGACTATGGGGTGGCAAAATAAAAGAATAATTAGTGAACTTTCTTTCGTCCCCTTTTCCAAATTACTAAGTATTTCTTTTCTTTATTTTGAATAAAAAGCAAACCTAGATTCTTTAATAATATATTTCCGGCTTGATAGATGATGATTACATGCCGCAAGAATATGAGTTGTGAAAAATGAAAATGGCGTTTTTTTGTCATGCGAATAAATTATTGAAAAATAATGAAGATGGGGTGGGGATAAGATAAGCCAACAATACTTTTTCACCCACTCATAAATATTTTATATTAGCATTTTCTAAATATCCATTTTACTTTTATTATTTTATATTTCACTAATTTTTCTATTCACCCATCCTTCATGTTTATTTTTAATTTCATCAATTTTTTCTATTCACTATCTTTTACTTTAAAAATATGTGCCAAATAAAATACTCTCTCTATCACACTTTAGCGGTTTCGATTTACTATATTTAATTTTTAATGAATGGAGCAGTATGACTGAGTTGTAATAATCAAAAGTAGATTATGAAAATAAAATAATGTTAAGATGAATATTGTAGGAATGTGGATGTTAATAAGGCATCTAGGGAGGGGAGAGACTAGGTTAGGATGCTCGTACACGAAACAACCGACAAAATTGGCGGCTAACCAAGTTACCAACATTACAATTTTACCTTTAAAAAGTCGGGATATTAACGCCTAATATCATGGAATTTTTAATTAATTGAATTATTTTTTTCATGAATTTATTATTTTCTACTAATGAAAAATTTCGTATATATTAATAGATTGAAGAATAATTTTGGAGGGTGTGCTTCAAGAAAAACTATCTTCAAAGATTGAAAAACTTGAAGCTCTCGATGTTGTTGTCGAAAACTTACGGAAAAAAATCCTAAAATAAAATTATGTGCTGAAATTTTTTCATTGATAGGAAATAACAAACTCAGAATAGAGTTCGTGATATTATTTGTCAATTTCAAAATTTATGGAAAAACTCAACTTTTTTAAAATTATATACGCAGAACAAACATAATTACAGTAACTAATAAGGGATTAGTGTAGTCAAATTAACATCAAGCCTGAAATCAACTTGTTTCTACTAATGTTGTACACTTTTTCCTTCCAACTATTATTGCAATCTGTGAATTATAGACCAGGTTAGGTGTTATTGAGAAATCACCTTAAATACTTCATTATTAAAGCAATTACTCAATGATCCAATAATATTATCTTCAACACAATTCAGTGATAATTATAGAGTAAGAAGCAATTAACATCATGATCTACTTAAACTACTTGGGCATGCTTGGCATGATGGAATGGAATGAGGGTGGAATGGAATGGAGGTTGGAATGGAATGAAGATAAGAATGAAATATTAATTTTCTTGGATTTTCTTTGCATTTTCATCCATTCACTCATTCATTCCATCACACCAAGCAAATGAATAAAATAAAAATAAGAATCACATTCCATTCCACTAATCCATTCCAACATACAAAGTAGCCCCTAAAGCTTACAATCGTTTGTTGAATTATCTTGGATAAAGATTTTTATGGGAAATATTTAGTCTTCGATTGTCTCACTAATTTTCAGTTCATAGTTCACTATAAATTTAATCATCATATATAAATTCCATTAATTGTAAGTCCATTTACTGCCTACTTACGAATAAAAAAACGTGCGTGCCATTTTAAAGGAAGAGATCAAATAAATTTAGAGATGAAAAAGAGTTAAAACCGTAGTGGTGATGTGTATGATGGGATTTATACACCAGAAAGTGATGGATGAATGACATAAAAATACAAAATCTACAAGGACCAGATATTAAGTGGACTACATTCATTTACTTGTGTCTTTCACTATACATCAAACCGAAAGAGAATTCAACACTTGTTACTACTACTACTACTACTATTATTAGTATCATTATCATTATCATTATCATTATCATTATCATTATTATTATTATTATTATTATTATTATTATTAGTATTAGTATTAGTATTAGTATTAGTATTAGTATTAGTATTATTATTATTTAAATTAGATCGATCCTCTTAATATAAGTTAATACTCAGGATTGAGAACGAATTTTTCATTTAAATCGTGATGTCCCTTTGTGTTCCAATCATTTACGGCCCACTAACTGATAATGGCTCAAAATTCTAGTCCAAACGTACTATCAAAATGGGCCGAATATAAAATTTTGGGTTCATAATTTACAACATTCTGTAATTGTCATTTTGGAAAATTAATTTTCTCATTGTATGAACATAGTTGTACGAAGACAAAAAATTAATTTTAGAGCATTCACAATGGCGGCTAGCGCACCGGCTAGTCGATCCGCGTTGCTAGCCGGTCGCTAGCCGAACCATTGGGACCGGCCAGCGGCAAATCGGCGAGCGCACGCTGATTTCCAAGCGCTGGCCGATGAGCTGGCCGCCATTGTGGCGAGCGATCGGCCAGCGCCGTTTTTTATTTTTTATTTTTGAATTTTTTTGAAACACTATATATACGCGATTTTAGTTTCATTTTCATTTGCACCACTTGTTTTAACGAGTTTTCTCTCTCTCTAAATTTCTGTACAAGAGCAACATCGAGTGATGGATAACAACAACGAGTTCAGTCCGGCGACGAGCGGATCTCAGACTCCCACGATACCCGTGGGGTCTGGATGGGGGCAGATGGGCGGCCAGATGGGCCAAGGGTACAACAACCCTTGGCAACAGTTGATGGGGTTAATGGTGAGCGCGCAGGGGGGGATGCAAGGGCAGATGGGCGACCAGATGGGTATGCCCCAGATGTCGCAGCAGTTGCTACAACAGATGATGGGGTTGATGCGCGCGAGGAGGGATGCAACCCGGTGATGCTTGCAGCCCGGGTTGCGGGGGTTACCCGGGGGGGTGGGGGGGACACGGTCTATCGTCCCACTCTTGATTTTTTGACGGCTTCGTCTCACACGTCGACCCCAGTGGAGACGCAGTTAACTAGGGATGACCGTTTCTCATTACATGAGTTGGAGTTCGAATATCGGGGACATGGAGACTATAGGGGGGAGTCATCGGGCCGCGCTGAAGAAGAAGAGCAAGGGGAAGATCAAGGTGGTCGGCGAGTCGTCGCAGCCGGTTGTTGACGACACCCCCACACGGAGGAAGTGGACGAAAGAGGAGTACGTCGCCCTGGCCAAGGCGGGGTTGTCGGTTTGCGACGATCCGCTGGTTGTGAACAAGCAGCGGATCGTCAACATGTGGGCTAAGATTAGAGCAACCTACAAGAGGTACTGCCCGCACGGAAAGGACTACATCGGGGAAGAATGCCGAAAGGGGTGGGAATGCATCAGGGCCGCAGTCGGCCTATTTTCGGAGTTATACGCCAACGCCCTCCGCATGATGCGTAGTGCGCAGACTGAGGAAGACTGCCGGAGGATAGCGGAGAGTCAGTTCTGATACGCTCGGATTTTGCACTGTTTTAAGGCCATAATTTGGTACGTTTTTGATGTCAAAGTCACTCTACACATCCATTATTTGTGCGACGACCGCCGGCGCTCGGCGGCCAGATCAATGCAGCGGTTTGCCTACGAAAAATGTGCTTGGAAGAGAAGTCTCGTCCGGCGACCGCCGGAAGATGTGCGGCGGTCCGCCGGCGAGGGAACAGACTCTCTGGACTCCAACGCGGCGACCGCCGGCCAAGGTGCAGCGGCCGCCGGAGAAAGGCGGCGAATCCGAGAAGCCCTAGATTTGCACCTAGTTTTACCATATTTTGGAGATTTTTCCTTCTACAACAAGACATGGCTTTCCCCTATAAATAAGACCTCAAGCTTTATCAAAAGTAGAGAACTTCTAATTGCAAAATACTTCATAGAGATCAAGACTTAGAGTACTTCACTTGGTGCAAGGAGTTGGAGAAGGATTTCAAGAACATCAAAAACGACAAGGATTCAACCCACGGGTTTTATTTGCTTTAGTTTTATGTTCAAATTGTCTTCCCTTCAATCTATATTTTTAGCTTATTCAATTATGTGTAACTAAACTCATAGGATTCTAGGGATGTGTTAGTAACGACTTTGGTTATACAAGTTCCGTTTTCTATTTAATATCCGTTTTGTTTTTACTTTGTTTCTTCCCTAAGTTAATCATGATGCTTCATGATTGAGTGACACAATCGTGTATGATTTAATATAACTTGCTTCATAACTGTGACAGAGTTCTAGCGAGTTAGGTCCACTTAGTAGACACTACGGTTAGCTTCCTTTAAAACGGCACTGTTAATTGAGAGTGATGACTTTTCAAGGGTTAGGAGCTTTTTGGAGTTACGTGTTAGGATTGACAACCCTAATCTAGGTGACTCGTTCTATCAAAGTAATAACTGTGCTAGGGTATTATAGTTGGAATTTTGTATAACCATAACTGTGAACACACATTCCTGGGATTCCCTTATCTCTATTGTCTTTCTCTTGATTTATTTGCTTTTAGTTTTTCAAAAGTTTTCAAAACCCAAATGTTTTTCCAAATAGTAATTGAGTCTCAGTAGAGGATAGACACTTTGTGTTCGTCTTCCCCGTGTTCGATATCCGGTACTGTCCTTTAGCTATACTATATATACTCTGTATACTTGCAGGTTTATTTAGTGCTAATAAAAAGTGCATCAAGTTCCCCAAGTTGGGGGTTTATAAGGAGTTCACCTTCTGGAGGCTGCTATCTCCAGTGCTGAAGGACTCCGAGAAGTTCCGGCGGGGTCGACGCCGGGTGGCCGAAGAAGCAGAAGGGCGAACTATACCGGCGACACAGCGGCAAATGGGGCAGTGCGGTTCCCACCGACCCCCCGGATGCTCGGGAGTTTCGTCCCTCCATCGTTTGCTCGCCGCACTCGCCCGGGTTGGCCAAAAGCGGGCGCAACGGGCAGCGAGGGGATCCTCCCCCTATCGCCCCAGGAGGTCCGGGCCGATAGCCCCCGCCCCTGTTAGGATTGGTATACCGAAAAGCATATTTCGAGCATGTTGCACGGATAGAATTGCTTGTATACAATAAATTCTACAATCCACTTTTAACCCAAGGCGAGAAGAAGTAATTTTATCGCATTGATGTTTGCTTGTGCATTTATAAGATGTTTCTCAAACATTTAAATGTATAAGAAACAAAGAAGTCTAATTCTTCTGCATAGTAGACTGGTCGTGAACGATGTTCACAGAAGGTGACACAGTCGGTCCTTTGTAGAAGAGAAATAGAAGGTGACGCAGTCGGTCCTTTGCAGTGTCAGTCCGCATGTTTCCTTACCTTATGAAATAAACGACACTGAAGGATCTAACAGTTGAGATAAGTCTTTCTTGCTATTTACTGAAAGACGAGGTCTCGGTGATTGTTATTTCTTAATCATTGTTGATATAACATTGAGCATACGATATTGATTATGCACTAATTTGATTTATCAAATGGTGCGGATTTTTCGCAATCCAAGAATCTTGATATCTTGGGTAGTGGTGATCAATGTCTAGAGGTGCTAGTATTGTTATTGCAATGAATCGGGTTGTAACATCCCGAGTTTTCGTACACTAGTTTTAGAGTATAAAAAAAATTGGACGAAAAGACGATTGGAATTTAAATTGCAAGGAAATTTAAGTTTGTAAACTACAATTATTGGAAGAAGGAAAAGAGAATAAAGTAGTACAAAGTACAACACATGCTATACAACGTGGATACATGGAGCTACAAGTAAGATTCCGAGCTACAAGTAAGATTCCTTTCAAAGCTACATTTCTACGGTACAAGATCTTATACTCTACTCTCTTCTCTTCCCCATCCTTCTCGAATTTGGCATCCCATAAGACTCCAAATTTGACAACCAATAACACCAAGGATCCTGCAAGAATTTAAAACCAAACGGATTATTTGAAATAGGCTTTACAAAGACTCAAGGTTGGAGACTTCTCCAAAATAGGAAGCATGACAAAACTTACACCAAAATGGTATACAATTGTATAAACACAAGGAAGAGACAAGCTGGCAGCCCCAAAAATAGGAGCCTTTGCCCCCAAGACTTGCACAAATTAAGTAAAGAAATATGATCCCAAGAAAGAGATGGAGCTGGCAGCCAAATATGGGAGTCTTTGTCCCCAAGTTTCCAACACAAGAGGCCTATATAAGCAACCCCATACCCTTCCCCTCCCCTCTCCTTTAGACACCACAAATTCACTCAAAATCAAGGAGTGCAGCAAGGAAATGGGAGGAGCAAGAAGGCAAGGAGAGGCAGCGGCAACAAGGAGGAACAGCCGCATAAACCGAGGATCCACCGAGTGAGGTAAATACCTCAACACCCCAACACCATCCTCTGCATCATGATAGAATCACATGATTAGGCAGGAACTTAGAAAATTTAGAAGCCTCAACAGTAGCAAAGAATAGAATTTCCATGTTAAGCTCAAGAACTTAGAGCTTTAAAGATCTTTCATCACAAGATAAAATAAGAATCGATCATAAGCTGCCTTAGCTAATTCAATGACAAAAGATGCACCAAGGTTTCACCAACAATCAATTTCAAGAGACTTTAATACCACAAAGCTACTGCCCAAAGAGGAACTCAAGATACTAACTAGATAATGGAAGTTAAAGAACTTAGCTTTAGGCTGATCGAGAAGCTGTCCGACAATGGTCGAGCGACGACGGAGATCTCGTCGGAGGGAGCCGGGGAGAGCGCACGCAGCAGTGCTGCTTGCCGGAGGGAAAGCTCGACGCAGAGAGCTAATGCATGGAGCTGGCAGCAGCGACGGAGATTCGGCGAGCGGCGGACGGCGAGCAACGTCGGCGGCGGTGCCGTGAGCTCTCCGAGCGAGAGTGAGAGGAACCGGCGGAGGGGAAAGGCGACGCCTTCTTCCCCGTCGGCGAGATCGCTGGAGGAGGCGAGAGGTGGAGAGAGGTTCCGTCTCTGTCAAAAGAAGAGGGAGTTCGATAAAGAGAAAGCTCGACGGAGTGTCCGGCGACGGTGCTGCGATCGCCGGAGAAGAGCGGCGACGGAGAAAGCCGAGAAGAGTTTTAGGGATTTCAATTAAAAAAGAAATGAGATTTGGGGGAGAGAAACCGATGGTGGAGAAGAAATATATTGGGTCTTTGTTGGGCCTATTCCATTACTCTTGATTTAATGCTATTTGGGGCTGATTGTGTTTAAGCTTTGGGCCAAAGTAAGTAAATAAGTTAAGGTGGACCGATGCTAGTTGATTTAAGAAATGAGTTGAGATATTAATTACATAATAGACCAAGTAATTCAAGTCAAGAAGTGGGCTACGAGATTGGGCCAAGAAAATTTATTAGTATGGGCTGAGATTATTTTTGTTGGATCGATATTAATTTAAGGGTTGAGTTGGATCTCAATTAAGTAATTTTTCCCGAATAAAACCAAGTTCCCGATGATTGGAAATATTAAAGTTTGAGACGCGAAGGGCCGACCGGCGACGCCATGGGCGGCCTTAAGAAAATTCAAAGAAAAGATTTAAGAAAGGATTTTCCAAGAACCCATACTTTATTATTAATTGCTCAAGTAATTATTTTAAAGATAATGGAATTTCTCCGAACTTAGTAAAGTGAATAAATAAATTCTACAAAGTAATGAAGCCGAGGTGGGATTTAGAAAATCCTATAAGCCAAGACTAAGGATATAGGTGCTATACCATAGGGTACATGCATTCCTTATAAGGAGAAATAGTTCAAGTACTAATTAGCGTGCTACGCTATTTATTTTCAAAGGATAAATTGCTCGAGGGCAAGTGGGATCAAAGAGAATAATTGAATTGAAGAATAAGCATATCAGGTGGGCTTTCTTTATCCAGCACACTAGTGTGGATATAAATCAAATACTTGCGAAATTATGAAAAATCATTTTTTCTCAAAATGGAGCTATGATTCTTTTCAAATTGTTGTCATGCCATAAATGTTCTGTTTTGATGAATGTCATGGATTTTCATGGATTGTCACGGAATGGATTGTCATGGATTTTCATGGATTGTCACGGAATGGATTGTCATGGATTGTTAAGTAAATATAGTTGTTCCAACAATATTTGTTTGACACCATACATAAACATAAAAATTTTAATAAAAATATAACAATAAAAAAAAACTAGAAATAACAACGAATTCATATCCGAATACATATAAAATGGCCAGTTATAATATCACCAATCCCATAAATTAAGGATGAATTGACCGTTTGGCATCCGTTAAACTCATTAATTGCCAAATACATTAATCAATATATTCCAACAATTATGTACAATAAAATATATATGCAGTGTATGTTAGAGTTTGTATACTAGAAATCACGTTTCGAGTGATTGAATACTGTAAAACTCTTATTTTATTTTTCAATGAATAAAACATATTATTTTTGTCATAATGTTGTTATGTTTTACATTTAATGGATGTTAATACATGTTTAAATGTATAAGTTAACTTAACAAAGTCTAAGTCTTTGTTTTAGTAGACCGGTTGTGGGCGTCGTCCACTTTAAGGTAACACGGTTAGTTCTAAACAAAGAAAAAGATGAATTTCACAACCTAGATGGAATTTGACTATCCATCGAGAAAGGTTGCAATGTCAGTCCGCATATTTCTAAGCCTTACCTGAAATAAGATGACATTGGTGTGGTATAGCACTGAACGGATCTAACAGCAAGACTTGTCCTTGGGCTATCTACTGAAAGGCGAGGTCTTGATAATATTTGTTTCTTAATCAATGTAGGTTAGCATTGAGCATACGGTATTGATTATGCATTACTTTGACTTATCAAATGGTGCGGATTTTTCGTAACCCAATGATCCTGATATATTGGGTAGTGGTGATCAATATCTAGCGGTGCTAGGATTGCTATTATATTGAATCGCGAGGTGAGTCTCGTTTGATAATGTCCTCAAGAGGAGCGCGAAAAAGGTTTTATTATTCGGAACCTAGCTAGTTGGAGTTTGATTACTCTATGAATAATAAATAAGCGTTTCATGCTAAGTCCACTCTTGGAATTAATAAGAATTTAATTAATTAAGTCCATAGCAGACATTAATTAATTAACGGACATTTTTATCTTAAGCGCGGGAAATGAAAGTTAAACGGAAACCCGGATTACTTATAATTTCGGATTTGGATGGGGAGAGTTCAATATTACTTCAGTAGTGGCTGCTCGTAATATTCCAATTATAACTTATATTAAATTGTGGGTTCAATTTAATTAGTAAAAAGTAAATTGGATGAGCCCATACCCAAAACCTTCCATAGATCCCTGTCTGGGCCCAAAAGGAACTTAATATAAATAGGAGAATAAAGGAGACAGAATAATCACAATTTCAAAGACTGAAATTTTCGAAAATTTTGCCCCCCCCGGCTGAGGAGATTTTCGATTTCCACTCCTATTCACAAATTCTTCTGTCTTCTTTATTTAAGTCCTAGTATTCTGGTGAGATCAGCTCACACTGATATCGGAGTACAGTTCGGGAACCAGAGAGAAGATTTGTGGTCTAGTATTCAAAGCGTCACATGGAGAAGCTGCTAGCCATCTTCAATTCTTTGGAGAATTAATTAGGTATTTTTCTGCTCCGTAGAAAATCATGTTTTAGGTTTCAATATTCTAAAGCATGATTAATTCAAGTTATGAGCATGATACATGTAAGAATTACGCGAATAGATTTTGTCCAAATAATCTTCTAAATAGATCTGATTATTATGTGATTTATTGGTGTGATTAATGATTGCTAAATTATGTTAATTCATGCAAATTAATTAGCGTCCACCAGCGCTTCCGCTGCCAGTTCCTTCAGTGTATTCGTTTTACTTTTATGTAACGAGTACTATAGTCTATATATGCTTGGAATATCCCGACCACCCTACCTATGCTTAGCAATTCGAAAATATAAATTCATGCAACAAATTTTGTACCATAAAATATATATGTAGTGTATTTGTTTTACTTTTTATAGAATTAACGAGCACTATATATGCGTTTGGAATATTCCAACCACCCACAATGTGCTCGGCATTTAAAAAAAAAAGATATATTCACGCAACATTCCAACTATTTTTAGGCATTCTTAAATCTATTGCATCGATATATTTCATTTTATTTAATTGATTCAAGCGAGCACTATATATGTGCTTGGAATATTCCGAGCACCATTCGTGCTTGGCATTCCAAAAAATAATTATATTCATGCAACACTTCAACAATTTTCGGATATTCTTAAATCTATTGCATCAATATATTTTCATTTTATTTTTATTGATTCAAGCGAGCACCTTGTATGTACTCAGCAATAAAAATGTCGTTGTCTTAAATTCTGAACGGTTTTTAGCGAGCACATCCTAGCGTGATAAAATACAATGAGTCGATTTGATAAAATACAATGAGTCGATTTGTCACGACCTCACTTTGCTAATGATAACAAAGCTCGGAAGCCATGACTATGGGTGGGAAATAATAGGTAAAAAAAAAGAATGAAACCAGACATCAACCAAACATCCATTTTATTACAAGGAAGTTGCTTAAGTGTGCAGGATAAAGGGGTCCAAGTCAATAAGAGACGGTTCGGACAACTCAAGTGAAAAGAGCGCTAGAAGGGTGCAATACTGATCAGGATGCATGCCAGAAAAAAGGCTCGAGATGGAGAAGAAGGAATGTTGGGATGATCAACCATAAACAAGGGCAAGAGAGTCATTTTGCGAAAGAAGTCTACCCTAAAAAGCAAGGGCAAGCCTGTTAGGTTTGGTATACTGAAAAGCATGTTTCAAGCAAGTTTCGCTCGAATAGAATCTTGCTTGTATACGTAAAACTCTATAATCCACTTTTAACCCGATTCAGTATTATTCGAGCAGTTTCGCACGAATAGAATCAGTATATTATTACATTGTGTTTGCTTGTGCATTTATAAGATGTTTTATAAACATTTAAATGTATAAGAAGCAAACAAAGTCTAAGTCTTTTGCTTAGTAGATTGGTTGTGGGCGTCGTCCACTTTAAGGTAATACAGTCGGTTCTATGCAATGCTTTGCAAAAGAAAAAGAGGAATTTCACAACCCAGATAGGCTTAGACTACCTATCGTGAAAGGTTGCAATGTCAGTCCGATTATTTCTAAGCCTTTCTGAAATAAGATGACGTTGGTGTGGTGTAGCACTGAATGGATCTAACAGCAAGACATGTCTTTATGCTATCTACTGAAAGACTGGGTCTTGCTAAATAATTATTTGTTAATCTACATACGTTAGCATTGAACATACGGTATTGGTTATGCACTACTTTGACTTATCAAATGGTGCGGGTTTATCGCAACCCAATAATCCTGATATATTTTGTAGTGGTGATTAATATCTAGCGGTGCTAGGATTGCTATTATGTTGAATCATGCGCGAGGTGAATCTCGTTTGATAATGTCCTCAAGAGGAGCTTGAACAAGGTTTTATTATTCAGAAAACTAGCCAGTTGGAGTTTTATCGCTCTGTGAATAATAATTAAGTGTTTCTTGCTGACTCCACTCTTGGAATTAATAAGATGTTAATTAATTAAGTCCATAGCAGACTTCAATTGATTAATGAACATTTATATCTTAAGCGCGGGAAATAAATAATATAAATAACGGAAACCCAGATTACTTGTTATTTCGGATTTGGATGGGGAGTGCAATATTACTTCTATAGTGGTTGCTCGTAATATTCCAATATAAGCTTGTATTAATTTGTGGGTTCAATTTAATTAGTAAAAAGCTAATTGGGGGAGCCCATATCCAAAACCTTCCATAGATCCTTGATTGGGCCCAATATGAACTTAATATAAATAGGAGAATAAAGGAGAGACATAAACACAATTATTATTAGATGAAATTTTCGTCCCCCTCTCTAATTAGTAGAGGAGCTCGAAAATTCTTCAGCTCTCCTCCGTGAGGAATTTCTGTCTTCTTTTTATTCGATTCCTAGTATTTTGATAAGATCAACCCACCCTGATATCGAGATACAGTTCGGGAACCAGAGAGAAGATCTCGTGGTCTAGTATTGAAGATCATCGTGGAGAAGGCGCAAGCAATCGTCGATTCTTTGGAGAATTAAATCGGTAACTCTAAACCGTAGAATTCCTATTTTAGGATTTACTTTCTTTGAGCATGAATTATTTGCGTTCTAGCATGCAATTATCTGTTTAACATGTGAATTGATTAATCGCATAATCGGTCAAATAGATCCATGTCCGATTTATTTGTTTTATATAGTCTTTCGCTGTGCAAGGGGCTCCAAATCCCAGCAAGTGGTATCAGAGCCCTGGTTCAAGGGCTGGGCCTATGTGGCTCGGGGTCCGGTGGTTGCGCTTGCAAGTTCTCCAATGTCTCTGCGTGAGCTCGACCAAGACCTGTGGTGACCGGGTGACCTGTAACATGAGGCACACATGTGGTCTTGGTCTGGTGGTCTTGGTTTGAGGGGAGGATTGTGAGGGCAAACAATTCCCACATTGGAGAATGAACAAGACTTGAAAGTGTATAAATGGGCTACATCAACTCCATTAGTATGAGGCCTTTTGGGGAGTACCCCAAGAGCAAAACCGGGAGGGCTTTGCCCAAAGCGGACAATATCATACTAATGTGGAGTTCGGGTGTGCGCCACCGAGACCCAACAAAGCCTCCCTATAAAAGAAGCCACTAAGAGAGAGAGGAGTTCTTAGTTCGGAGTCCAACAACTACACTTAGTTAGGATTCTCTCTCGAAGATCAGTTCCTTCAGCATTGTCCACATTCTTCTCGTTCCTCGCCACAGCCATGGTCACCTGAATTTCCAGACGTCCACCAGAGAGTCATCATCCACCGTTCCAGCCAGTTTGTCTCGTAGTAGAAGCAGTTTCATCGCCCGGAGTGGCAAAAACAATCTTTAATCATTTTCTTAGTTTAATCTTTACTTACTTTCTTCGTTGGATCTGTTGCAAACTTAAATCTTGTTGCCTTTTGAAGTATTTCGTTAAGATCCAAACGTTTTAGTTATAAAGTTTGTTTTACGCATCTCTCTTTGGTTTGAATCTGCTTCATTCTGCCTAGGAAAGTTAGATCTAGTTATCGCGTTTATTTTCTAAGTGTTTACGCATGTCTTCATTTGAGTAGGCTAGATCTGGAGTTTGTTAATTGGAATTTCAAGTTCATGTCTCAATTTATGTTTTCGTGCATGAGTTTCTCATTTTGCGTTGCCATTACCACCTTGCATGTTAGCCAGTAGGAGTAATCTGGAGTTATTAGCCACTGATAAGGCTAATTTCATGCATTGGTTATATAGTGAAAAGCATCACATTTCTGCTGGGTTTAACATGTTTGATTAAGCCAGGTGTGTGATAAAGCGCTAGATCCAGGAGATACTGGAGGAAACAGTCTAGCGAGGAACAGAGCAGAAATTGATCAAAACTGAAGGAAAAGAAGGCTAGAGGAAGGGAGTTAATAGCTGAGGGCAACAAAGTCTATCTATACCTCGCTGGACCCCACCTCAACGCCTATAAATGGAGGAGTATGCAGCACGAAAGATGGGACGTTTTTAGAACTTTTGCTCACACTTAGCTCACACACACTTGGAAATGGGGATTCGGGATGGTTAAGGGGGTCGTTTTTGAGTTCAGTAGTTCCGACGTAACACCGTCCGCGTGAGGGCGAAGATACAATCATTTTAATTTCAGTTTGTTGTTTCTTGTTTCGAACTTCACTTTCGGGAGTCGAATCTGCTGTTGATGTTGCTTAATTTCCTATGCATTTCTGTTGGTTTCATTTCCGTTGTTTTGGAGTTGATTTATGTTGAGCTATTTTCTCTGTCGACATAGTGTTTGATCTGGGAGTTTGATTGTTGATCTGTATTTGTTGTTGTTGATCTGTGGAGAATCCAAATCTGTTGTTATGGAGCTGTTTTTGGTTGGAGTTTTGTGTCGGATGCTTGGATCCGGAGTGGATTTAGCATCCGAGTTTTGGATCTGAGCAGGGGAGATAGATTTGTGCATGAATTT
>NC_062966.1:6167880-6187158 GCF_023119035.1 Salvia hispanica
CAGGGAAACATAGGGTAACTTGGGATCATAATAATCCAATATTCGAGTCATGACAAAAAACTACTAAGTACCTAAATGCCTCATAGAAAACCAAACAGTCGAATTTCAAAAAACCCTAACATTCAAATAAAATGTACTCCAAAAAACGGCCATTTAAAAAAAAAAAAAGTATACTTTATCACTGACTTTTAGCGCATGCACAATATGGAAAATCAAGTTTCCCCGGGCCCGGAGAATCCACTGATCACAAGGTCTAGGAACTCCAAACCCCGGAAAGACCTGGCGTTGGACCCCCAAATTTATCACTTCAAAACCCCAACCCGCGTATACTTATGAATTAGTATGGGCGGGATCGACCCCACAAGCAAAATAAATCATGCTTTAAAAAGGGTTTTTGGGTGGTTGGGCCCGACACAAATTTGGGTTGAGGAACTTATACTAAAAGGGGAAAAGAAATTTAACTATCTCAGATCTAGGAACGGGGGGAAAACATCCACGTAAACGAGCATTATATCATCACTATCTTAAAACCCTATTTCCCTAGATCTAGTAATATCACTACCTAATCTAGCTGCGACTCGATGCATGCGGGGGGACCATTTTCCCAAAATAGAAGTGTACCCCAAAAAGCCAAAATAACCAATTCTAACCCTAACTACCTACAAACGCAGCATCATCGGAATTTCGAAACATGATGAAAAAAAATATTTTGTAACTCAACGGCCCAACATCAACGTTAAACACGCCAAAAAAAAATAAAACTCGATCTCACTCCTGGGGAAAGAAAACAAAAGAAAGCAAAAACTCAAAATCCATGAAAAATTTCAACCCCGTTTAGATCCACATTTCAGTAAACCTTTCCATCCAACATCCAGACAACCCTGGAAAAAATCATTTAACCATTCCCCAAATTTCCCTCTGAATAAACAACAACAACCCGATCAACTCATATTCCCCATATCAAAGGGAAAGCATCCATCGTGAATAAAACAAACCTCCGGGAAAAAACTCCTCAAAAAACCGAATCAACATAAATCAATACAAAATCAACATCATCATAACATGAAATAAAATTCATAGATAAACAAAAAGCAAACGAACAAATCGATTCGAACGGGGAATTAAACCAAAACATAAACCGAAAAAATAAATGATTGTATCTTCGCCCCCCTTGGGGGTGGACATATTTTCCCCCAATATGAGACCCCTATTCTACCCCATAATTCCCATTTCCCAAGTGTGTGTTGGGGGAGGAGCATCTCCTTTCGTGTGTTGCCCTTTTATGGCGTGAAAAGGGGGGCCCGAGGTTTTTTTGTGTTGAATTGTCTTTGACCTACTTCGACTCCCCTTTATCTAGCCATTTTCTTTTCGATTCTGCTCATTTTTTGCCTTCTTCCGCTAGTCCACTTCCTTCGACTTCCCCGACTAAATTTCCCTTTACACACGGTTAAACTGTGTTAAACCCGGAAAAGGGGACTTTTCATCATATAATCGATGCATGAAATTAGCCTTATCAAAGCTCACATTTAAAACCCTAATTGTCTAAGTATAAAGACAAGAAAAAAGAAATAAGGCGAATTTCAATGCATGGTTACCCCCCGACCAAATTTCGACTCTAATTAACACGGACCCTAACCTAACCCCCGACACACAAAATGACAAAACACTTACGGAAAACACATAAACACATATGCATGAACTAGCTTCAACTTTTAGGCAACCCCCCCACAAGTTTAAAGGTCAATCCAAAAATTTGCACTTCTTCAAATTATCCTTTCCCCTTTCTTCCACCTAACCCAACTTGGGTTCCGTAAAGATAGCCTACTATTTTTCTCAATTGTTGGATTCACTGATCACTATTCCTCAAAAAGGGGATGTTGGGACCGAACCCCTTGTAAGTTATTGCCATACCACGAAGCGTGGGGTTTAAAGAGGATTTTTCCCCTTTCCCCTACACTTGGTTTCCCCTTTTTTTTCCCCGGGTCAAAGTTTTTATTGCTTCCTACCCTGTATTATTTTTCCTCTGACTTCGTCCAGCTTATACCTCCTCTTTTCTTGGACTTCGTCCAACCTTATACCCCCATTTTTTTTCATATTTTTATAATTTTTTTTTTTTCTCTCGACTTCTCGTCCCAGCTTATACTCCTTCCTTACTCGACTTCTCGTCCCAGCCTTATACCTTCATAACCCAATTTCCCTATTTTTTCTCCTTCACAACTCTTCTCCCTAAGCATTCAGTGGAGGCCCATTTACATGTGTTAGCTCAAAATTGTTTTAGGCTTATAACTCGCTCTTATAGTGAGGCTTCACAACTAGGTCAGCTAAGGCATCTTCTATCGTTCTTACTTCATCCAGACTGACCTCGGCTTATTAAAGGAAAAGGCTTCAAAGTTGAAATACATCATGTCTTCAATTTCTCTCACTAAGGAGATCATGTCGTATTATATTCACCAGCTTATCATGCGACACAAACAAAACCTAGACTTAACGACTCTTAACATTCTAAACACATGCATTGACTCGACTCCTCCTTCTCCCACTTGGCACTGCAAGCTTTGTCCCCAAACAACGCCGTCAGCGGAAGGAAACAGGCGTACCAATCCAACATACAACAGACATATATATTCATACAAACTTCTCACACTTAGACCGAGCACCTGGGCTAAGTGGGATAAGACAACATTAAGCCAGAAGACCAAAAAAAAAATCATGCCTAGGAAAACACAAACTTCTCACACGGCCACTGCCATCAAGTAGGAGAAGTGTATAAGACACATATAGCAATAATTAACAGAAGCACAGACAATAACAAAGACATACTAAAAAAACAAACATTAAACTAATACTGAAAATAAATGTTACTTGGTCATCTGGGGGTAATTCATTTCTGGGTCGGGCCCCCTCGAGAGCCAGACTGGGGTGGGATTCCGGGTCGGGTCATCTTCACCTTCTTCTTCGCCGGCAGCTCCGGCTCTTCTTCCTCCTTCTCTTGTTGCTTGGGCTGGGTCAGGGAGAGTGTCTTTTCCAACCACTTTAACATTTTCATCATCAGCTGCACGGCCTCTGCTATCCACTCATTCTGCTTGGAGGACTTCACCGCCAAGTCTGCAATGTTCCCCCACAGTGTCTTCATCTCCTCTCGGGCCCCGCTTAATTCTTTTCGCATTCCACCGAGTTCCTTCGTCATCTCCTTCCTCATCGTTTGCATTTCCTACTTCAAAACCCTTAACCCGCGTATACTTATGAATTAGTATAGGGAAGCAGGGATCGATCCCACGAGGACAGATGCGAAATCATGCATTTAAAGGGCTTTTGGGTGGTTTGGCTGCTGCCACGCAAATTTGGGTTGAGGAACTTATACTAGACAGGGGAAAAGAAATTTAACTATCTCTAGATCTAGGAACAGGAAAACATCCACGTAACACAGGTTGACATTATATCATCACTATCTTCAAACCAACTTCCTAGATCTAGTAATATCACTACCTAATCTAGCTAGGCAGACTCGATGCATGCAGTGGGGACCATTTTCCCAAAATAGAAGTGTACGACCAAAAGCTGCAAAATAACCAATTCTAAGCCTAATTACCTACAAACGCAGAGCATCATCGGAATTTAACTGAAACATGATGAAAACAGAACAATACATTGTAACTCAACGGTGACCAACAGATCGGATGTTAGAACACGCCGAGAACCAAAATAAAACTCAGATCTCTATCTCCTAGATGAAGTAAAACAAAAACGAAAGCAGAAACTCAAAATCCATGAATAATTCAATTCCCCTGTTCAGATCCACACTTCGGATGCTAAATCCACTCCGGATCCAAGCATCCGAGACAAACTCCGGTCAAAATCATCTCCATACTACAGATTCACCAATTCTCTGCAGATAAACAACAACAACCACAGATCAACTCATATTCCCCATATCAAGTACGCAAAGCATCCATCAAGTGAATAATAATCAAACCTCCGGAACAAACTCCTCAAAACACCGAATCAACATAAATCAATACAAAATCAACATCATCATAACATGAAATAAAATTCATAGATAAACAGCAAGTAGCAAACGAACAAATCGACTTCGAACGGCGAAGTTCGACAGAATCCAAAACATAAACGCTGAAAAAGTAAATGATTGTATCTTCGTCCTCCTTGAGGACGGTGTTGCACAGATTCTCCTGAATATGAGACCCCTATTCTACCCCATAATTCCCATTTCCCAAGTGTGTGTGTGTGTGTGAGCTGAGAGCTATCTCATTTCGTGTGTTGCATGCTCCTTCTTATATAGGCGTGAAAGTGGGTCCAGTAGAGGCTTTTTTTTGTTTGAATTGTCTTCTTTGCCCTCAGCTTCGGACTCCCTTCATCTAGCCATTTTCTTTCTCGATTCTGCTCATTTTTCGCCTTCTTCCTTCGCTAGTCCACTTCCTTCAATTCTTCCTGGACCTGGCGAATTTCCTTCACACACCTGGCTTAAACAATGTGTTAGACCCAGTAAATGGTGACTTTTCATCATATAACCGATGCATGAGATTAGCCTTATTAGTATCAAACTTCAGAATTTCTTCTAGATCGCCGCTTTTCTTTCTCTTTGAATTTATCGCAATTCCTTGAATCGTGGTGACCCCACTCCTGACATTTCTTGTATTTACACAAAGACTTGCTCTTAAGCTTCAAAGCCTTCTCCACTCTTAAGGGGAGTCTACTACCACTTCTTGGGGTGCCTTTGCCCCATAAAATTCCTCAATTAGTCTCTAATAAGTGATAATAACGGTATGCCATGCTTAGTGCGAATTAAGGTCATACGAAATCATGTCATAATAATACTATTAATAAGTTAGGGTTGTAACAGTACTGAAAGTTTTTTTTTAAAAAAAGTACACAACTAAGGGTTTATAACAGTAGGTCATGCTAAATGTGGACTGAGGTCATAACAATTATATGTTATACTAAATAGATAGTTAAGCCATACGTAGTACCTTCGAAACATTTATGAACACTAACTAATTAAGAATCAGAGCATAACAACAAAATTACAGTCACAGAAGCTGTTCCATTTTTGGAGTGAAGAAACGGAATCTATACAAAGACATAAACAACAGATTTTGCAATCAACTAAACAAAATAAATGAAAATTCAGAAACTAAAACTCTGAGTAACATATTAACCGCCGACTGAATTCAAAAATCTATGCCAGAAAAATAACCGACAAATCTAAGTTATCAAATCATGAAACAAAATCGATGAAAATTACGAAACTGAATTTATAGATTACAAAATGATAACAAACTGATGAAGTGAATAAGGAGATGAGAGAGCAATGGTACGGAGTATTAACTTACAGTTATATTTGGATCCGAAGAAAAAGTTACCGATGAGGAATACCGACAGATGCGACGAGAGATTGATTCTGGATATTAACAAATTGAATATTCTGGCAATTACTTAATCACAAATAATAAATCTTCATGGAAAAAAAGTATAATGGAAGATTGATGGTACATCGGCTGAAGAAGATGAAGATACGAAGGAGATGGAGTTAAGGAATATTAACTCATAATTCACGCATATGATTTGTTAGTGGAAAGAGAAATAGCAAGATTATAGGAGTTGCCATAACAATAGATATGTAGCTAATGACATTAGTAACCTTATTGGATTTTTAGTGAATAAAATAATAATATTTAGAGAATTAATTGAGCCATTAGATCTTTTAATCTCAAGATGATCTCGCCAAATCCTATGGTCTAAATTTGGTCTTGATTTCTTGATTTAAGGCCATACTTGTTTTGATCAAAATCCTATATATATATATATACTATATATTTTTGCGTTAGGCTCCTTTGCACCCTAAGTGTCCTATTTCCTTCTTAATCTCAGCCCTTGGATCCTTAAATTGGATGGTTGTGATCAATGCATTATTAGTCTATAATGTTGCATTATTAGCCGCTGTGCATTATTAGAATGAAAATGTGCATTATTAGTCTATAATGTTGCATTATTAGCCGTTGTGCATTATTAGAATGAAAATGTGCATTATTAAATGACACGTGGCATTAATCTAACCGTCATATGACAAAATCGTGGGGCTAGGATTAAGAAGGAAAAAGGACAAAAGATATGAAAAGGATTTGAATACATCCCTATATATATATATATAGGGGCGCATTATGGTCAATAAGTGAAATTCTATTAAAAATCAAAACAAATCTCAGCCCTTGGATCCTGAGATTGGATGGATGTGATAAGTTACATTATTAGTCCAAAATGCTACATTATCATTATTAGACTAAAATGCTACATTATTGTACTAAAATAGTACATTATTAGCTAAGTTACATTATTTGACTAGTAATCTACATTACTAGATGACACGTGGCAATAATCTAACGGTTACATTACAAGATCCAATGACTGAGATTTGTTTTAATTTTTGACAGAATTTCACTTATTGATCTGAACACATCCCTATATATATATATATATATATATATATATTAGGTTGAGATTTTTGGGCCTAATTGAGAATTGAGATGCAATCTCAGCCACCCATTCACAATCTTAGCGCGATGTCAACAACCTCTGGTTTATGTCAACAGGGGGGTATTTTTGTCATTTCAGCTCTAAAATGTTTCAGCTGTATTCAAAACACGCCGGCAAAACTCTCGAACATTTCTCTGAGTTCTCTCCCAAATTTCTTCTACAATTCTGCATCTTCTCTTCCCTTCGTCGCAATTCATCTCCTAATCTTAGACTTCGTTCAGTTTTCTACATCAATTAATTTCCAAAAATGAGGATCGAAGAAGTAGTTGAAGTTGAAGCACCGATTGTAGCCAGAAAAAGGCATTCCAAATCGGCGGTCGTTGAAGTGAATTCTTCAGGTTAAGAAATTGATTCAAATTTTAAGTATATTGCTTCGATTTTAGTGTATTAAAACAGATCTGGATTTGTTTTCTTCTGAATTCGATTTCTGCTGATTTTTTATTGTTGATTAGCGATGGTAGAATCGAAAGAGAGGAAAATCAACAAGGCTGCTGGAAAAAACGAAAGAGAACATGCATCTGCTTCCAGTTAAGGATTTGTTTAAATTTTTAAGATTATTGACATTTCATACAATAGCTATTGACATAGTTATGATAATAGACTTGTGTTTTCTATAAACAACATATACTTGTCATTGAGATGATATTGTATACTGTTGACATAGTGTATGCTTGTTTGGATTGCTGTTGACATTATAAACTTTAACAATTAATATAAAAGTAATAAGATAATTATGTTTGCTTTAAACATGATATACTTGTTATTGACATAGTGTATACTTATTAGAATCGCTGTTGACATAGTCAAATTGACATAATAGTAACCAGATAATTATGTTTGCTATATATGAGATATACTTGTTATTGACATTGATTTATTATGTACTTTATCTATTGACATAATTTTAAGAATATACATGCACTTGCTGTCGATAGGGTATACTTGTTATTGACATAGATTTATTATGTACTTTATCTATTGACATAATCGTAAAAACATGCATGCACTTGTTGTCAACATGGTATACTTCTTATTGACATGATATCGTGTATAATTGATATTGATTTATTCTGCTTGATTTTAAAAATTTTAAGATTATTGACATTTTATATACTAGCTATTGACATAGCTATAATAATATATTGTTGACAGTAGTAGTGTATGTTTGTTTGAATATGTGTTGACATAATTATATTGACATAGTGTATGCTTGTTTGAATGGCTGTAGAAAACATACAAATGTTTCTAGGTCATGTTGTTGCTCATGGACCTTTTAGGGAGGAACGGCTCCCCTGTTTTGGTGTTGGTCTTGGATGGCTCTTGTAAGTTTATCTAGCAGTCATTGTCTACTTAATTATTTCAAAATTGCTTTTCTTAAGAGATAATGTATGCGGTGCAGCTGATAGTTTCATGATAGTTGAATGATTTACCATCTTGTTCAGTGAAATAGGAACTTCTCTGATTTTGCTGCTTTTTTGCTAGGTTTATTACCAGTTTCTTTCTGGGTGCAATCCCTTGGTATATAGGAGCTTTTCTACTGCTATGTGTCTGTATGGATGACAGGGAGAAGCCTGGACTCATTGCATGTGGCATAGCTGTAAGTCTTTTCAATCTCTACTAGAATCTCAAGTGTCAATTCATGGATGTTCCCAACAATTAGGGTCTTAGGGATGATGTGTAATCATATTTTGGTGTTTTATGCCTGTTTTTATCCAGTGGATTTTGTAATTTTATTGTCCCTGAATAAATATCTGAGGTTTCTCTTGTCAATCAATACCCCCTCCCACCAGTCATCATATGTGTTTTGCTTCTTGATGCAACTGCTTGAGTTGATCTGCACTTGAAAGCCAAACGACTTCACTTGAATCTATGGCCGACAAGTTTCTTCATTTGTCCAAGACGTTCCTTCAAGACAAGTCTGATACTTTTGATCACTGGAAAACAATATCTGAATCAATAGTTATTGCTGAAAAAGAAAAGGAAGTTCTTGAAGATTTGACTGAATTTCCAACTTTTAAATTTGGACATTTCTTTGATGAAGTAAGTACATCATTTTGTTTACATATGTTTCTCTGAGTTGACATTAGATTACTCCTACAGTTTATATACTAACATTGTAGAACTAATTTACAAGCAGTATGCAGAAGAAAGAAACAGAGAAAATATCCCTACATCGCCAGGTTATGATCCTAAAGGGGTGAGCCAATGAATCAGCCTCTCCTATCTCACCACCAACCGCAAGCCCAATGGATGACGCACAAGTTGAAGCGAACAAAGAAATGCAACAGGAGAAAAGAAAATAGAAAGTAGAGAATATTGTTAAAATAAAATAACTAAAACTAAGATTAAATAGTATATTGTTTTTATAAAATGACTGAATTGTTGTTGACATGGCTTGAAAGTGTAGTTGACATTTGGTTATAATTGTTGTTGACATGATTTGTACGTGTTGTTGACATGACTTATAATTGTTGTTGACATGGTTTCTATGTGTAGTTGACATGGCTTATAATTGTTGTTGACATGGTTCTATGTGTAGTTGACATGGCTTATAATTGTTGTTAACATGACTTATAATTGTTGTTAACATGGTTCTATGTGTAGTTGACATAGTATGTAACATAGTTGACGTGGCTTGTACGTGTAGTTGACACGATATGTTCCGTAGTTGACATGACTTGTATGTGTCGTTGACACGATATGCACCATAGTTGACATAATTATATTAGTTGTTGACATGACTAGTATATATAGTTGACATGATTTTTAATTGTAACTAACCTTAAAAACATGAATTATGATTGAGCATAATTAAATTATATGTTTAAGTAATCTTAAATTATATGACTACATCTCCATGTGTAAGTAATCTTAAATTATATAGTTGGATGGGTTTTAAAACTATTATTGTGGATTCTGAAGTTTGAACTTAGCAGTTATATCAAATGTTAATCAGTTCAACAAATTGTATTGAAATGTCAACAACCTATAACCAAATGTCAACAGCTTGTATAAAGTGTCAACAACTCAGAAAACAAATATTATAATTAATAAAGAAAATTATAAGATAGATGTCATTAGAGAGCAGAATCAAATATCAACAACTAATAAGATAATGTCAATAACTTTTAGTATATGTTAACAACTAAGAAACAACTCTGATTGTTGTTGACATGGCTTGTATGTGTAGATGACATGACTTATAATTGTTGTTGACATGGTTTCTATGTATAGTTGACATGGCTTGTACGTGTAGTTGACATAGTATGTAACATAGTTGACATGGTTTGTACGTGTAGTAGACACGATATGTACCGTAGTTGACATGACTTGTATGTACCATTGACACGATATGCACCATAGTTGACATAATTATATTAGTTGTTGACATGGCTAGTATATATAGTTGACATAATTTTTAATTGTAATTAACCTTAAAAACATGAATTGTAATTGTAATTGAAATGTCAAGCCTGGACGCCCTCATCAGCGAGTAGCACGGAGGCAAGTCTGACTCCAACTTGTATTGAAATGTCAACAACTTATAACCAAATGTCAACAGCTTGTATAAAGAGTGTACAACTCAGAAAACAAATCTTAAAATTAAAAAAAACAAAATCATACAATAGATGTCAATAGAGAGCAAAATCAAATATCAACAACGGGTCTTGTTAGGTTGAGATTTTTTAGCTTAATTGAGAATTGAGATGCATTTTCAGCCACTCATTCACAATTTTCGCGCAATGTCAACTACTCAAACATTATGTCAACTAGGGGGCATAATTGTCATTTTCGCGATGTCAACTACGGAGACATTATGTCAACTACGATGTCAACAACAAATGTTATTTATGGGAACCACGATGTCAAAAGCAAATGTTATTTATGTCAACTATTATGTCAACAACAACATTTTACAAATAATTAATGTCAACAACGAATATTTTCATGTCAACGGCCTATATTATTTATGTCAACAACAACGTTTTACATATAATTCATGTCAACAACAATGTTTTACATATAATTCATGTCGTTGAAGCCGGATTTGACTGCAGAACAATACGGCAACGATCCAAGGGCTTTTGCTGCGAAGTCCACTATACGCTCCCTCACAGCTGCTTTAAACTTGTTAAATGTCACCTTCCCATAAAATAGCACCTGTCAACTACTCAAACATTATGTCAACTAGGGGGCATAATTGTCATTTTCGCGATGTCAACTACGGAGACATTATGTCAACTACGATGTCAACAACAAATGTTATTTATGGGAACCACGATGTCAAAAGCAAATGTTATTTATGTCAACTATTATGTCAACAACAACATTTTACAAATAATTAATGTCAACAACGAATATTTTCATGTCAACGACCTATATTATTTATGTCAACAACAATGTTTTACATATAATTCATGTCAACAACAATGTTTTACATATAATTTATGTCAACAACATTTTTCATAAAATTTATGCCAACGTCCTATAAAATTCATGTCAACAACAAACGTTATTATGTCAACGAGCTATATAATTCATGTAAAAAATAAACATTTTCATCAATTTAGTCAGTTGCAACTTCAAAACTGCTGCATCTACAGATATAGTGTCTTACAAGATCCCAGACTTTCCATCGTTTGTGGAAGCAACAAAATCTATTCTAACAAAATCTATTCTAACAAAATTAGAAGAATATCTCAGTCGATTTTCAGTCAGATGCTAGTGAGTACTATTGTTCCAAAATTTCACAAACACAGATACAAGAAGTCATTCCAAAAGTTCCATCCAATAATTCGGTAACTACAAGTGAACAAAGATTCTAATGAATCAAACACCACATTAATCTGCATTTGTTAGAGCAAGGCAACATTTTCAAAATTGCAGTATACATAAGTAAAACAAACAATTGCAACGCATTTCCACATCAATCTGAAATGAATTTTGGGATGCATGGATGTGTGTGTGTGTGTGGCCGTGTATGCGTGTGCGTGCACGCCTCGGGAGGCGTGCACATGTGTTGTGATCGTGTGCATGTGTTGTGTGTGTGGAACACTCATGCGTGACACGATTTAATGGTGAATTTGGAGTTGTTATTTGAATAAAAATGATATGCTAATCATACCTCGATTTTTGGATGATGATATTAAAGATTTATCGATGGGAAAAAGGGAAACATGGGAACATGCATGATTTGAAATCAATGATTGAAACTGATTTGTGATACGCCTAATTTAAAGGTGATACTTCGCGCTCTCAGCGTGATAAACGAGGAGAAGAGAATACTATCGAGCTAAGCCGACGAGGTGGGCTTTCTTTTAAAATAAGGACATTGTCCTAAACTGATATTGATGAGAATGAGATATGTGTTATCATGCCTTGATTTGTTTTGTCGTGCCTATCCCTCGTGGCTATGCCACTATTGATTTAATCGAATTCGGATCCTTGTAGAGTCGCAAACTCTACTTGGGTTAGTGTACACCAATGTTAGACCGAGTGTCAGCGTACGGGTTGGCCGGTCTAGTGACCTGGATTGCGGCCGCATTCCTTGTCATGTAGAATGAGGATATGGTAAACGTCGATGTGAAAAATGGTTGCGCGACCGTGATATTTGATAAAGAATATATTTTGGTGCCTCGGGTCTTTCTAAAGTTAAAACCCCGATGGACACTTGAAAATGGCATGATAACTATATTTGTGATAAAACTGTTTTCGGCAATGAGTCCACCGAGTATGATTATAAGTACTCAGCCCTGCATGTGTTTTCCCTATGTGCAGGTTGAGCGGTGACGAGCGGGCGGCGGTGTTGAGTAGGAAATAATATCATGATCTGTTGGAACTTTAAGTGTCGTTGTGTCTCCATACATAGCTTCACTTCTCTCTTGATCGCTTCCGCTATATTATGAAACTTGTGATCTTTTGGTTGGGTTAAACTCTTTTATTTCGTGGGAATATGTTAGATACAAAATAGATGAGATTACTTTGGAACTTTCGCTATTTTTTAGCATATTTGGTGATAGCCTTTTGTTGGATTTCATTGCTAAGGCATTATTTTTTCTCCTACTTAATTGTTCATTAAATACTTTGGTTAAATCCCTTTTTAAATGGAACCCTAGCCTATGATCTTTGTTGCATTTAAGTCTTCCTAGATAGCGAACGCCATTATTATTGTACCCTAGAATGGCGGGTCGTTACATAAAAAATAGTGTTAGTGGATAGTGTGACCCATAATATTATTATTAATGTGTAATGGTGAAATCTAATAGTATAAGTTGTAAATAAATTTATGTATATGATTAATGCGTTTGAGAAAGCTTTTCATAATTAGAAATGAGATATTTTTGTGGGACTGAAAGAAAAGGAAAGTGTCTTTACTTTTATGAGACAAAGATTATTTTTGCTGATAAATTTTTTTGCTTAAAATTTGATTGAGCATATACTTTTTCTATTATTTTGTCGATTTATACGTGTCATCCTTGAGCATGGATTTTTCTAGTCTTTGTGTACATTGTCTGAAATTAATTCGTTCTCATGTCACTTTTAATTTATTACTCTTCCTTCGTCCCACAAAGAATATTAAATCCAAAAATATAGTACCGTAAGACGTATTATGTGAAAACCTACTCGTCCCATAAAGAATGTTAAATCCAAAAATATAGTAAGACGTATTATGTGAAAACCTACTCATTGCCAAGCCTATCATTGTCGGACTGAACCTATTCCTGACTCCAGGTCCTTATATTGAGTCAGATTCTAAAATCATACTTTGTGATGCTTTCTATCCATTTATGATAAAATTGGTATAAATGCTACTCCTCCGTTCTAAGAGCATCCACGATACGAATAGGCCAACCATAGGTCAGCCACTCTCTCTCCCTGCTACGTCATCAGCACTAAAAATCCACCAACCACATTATCATTTTAATCAAATAGGCTAGCCTAAGGCCAGCCACAGGCTAGCCGTAATAAAAATAATTCAAAAACAACTACATTTACGGAATTAAATTTACGATAAATTACGGAATTAAATTTACGAGACATATACGGAAAAATTCATTAATTTCATTAAAAAAAAGGTACATTCATTTTTAAAAAATTACATAATAAAGAAAAAAACTATCGCCGTGCAGTCTTCCGTGCCTGGAGACGGCCGGCTTCATCGTGAGGTACCCCTTCGTACGTTGGGGGTGGCCACGCCGTGGCTTGGACCGGCTGCATCAGGATCGTCATTGGCCCAATTAGTCAGTTGTACGCCTTCGTCTTCGACGATCATGTTGTGCATGATAATGCAGGCATACATTATATCAGCAATGCATTGAACATCCCACAAACGCGTTGGACCCTTAATTGCCACCCATCGAGACTGGAGTACACCAAATGCGTGCTCCACGTCCTAGCGCACCGACTCCTGCCGTTCCGCAAAGTAGGCCTTCCTGTCATCATTTGCTTGCCTGATCGTCTTCACAAAGACAGGCCACCTAAGGTATATCCCATCCGCCAAGTAGTAGCCCATATCATGCCGGTTGCCGTTGGCCACAAATGAGACGGCCGAACCGATGCCCTGACACATCTCGTTGAAGAGGGGCGACGAGTTGAGGACGTTGAGGTCGTTGTTCGACCCGGCTACCCCAAAATACGCATGCCAGATCCACAGCCAGTAATTAGCTACGGCCTCGAGGATCATCGTGGGATTCTTTCTCTTGTCGCCGGCCGTGTAGGCTCCCTTCCAGGCAGTTGGACAGCTTCTTCCACTCCCAATGCATACAATCTATGCCGCCTAACATTCCGGGAACCCATGCTGCTCCTCGTGCATCCGCATCGATGCCGACAATCTTGGGGGTAGGGCTTCGAAGGTGTACCGCTCACCGAAAATTTGAATCACGCACCGACGTAAAAACTTCAAACATTCTAGAGCAGTCGACTCACCGATGTGGAGGTACTCATCCCACATGTCTGTCACGCCTCCGTAGGCCAACTGCATGATTGCCGCCGTGCACTTTTGAATAGGGGTGTGGCCGGGTCTGCCAGCCGCATCGTGCCTGAAGCGGAAATACAGATATCGACGCTCCAAAGCGTCAACGATACGCATAAACAACTCCTTGCGCATTCTAAAACGCCGCCGAAACTTGTTTGCGTTAAACCGCGGGTCCGGTGCGAAGTAGTCGTCATATAGCCGCTGATGTGCAGCTACGTGATCCCGAGCAATCACTGTTCGGCGGTGGACAACGGATCGAGGTCGAGGTACCGCCTGCTGTTCGACCCTTTGCATGTACCGCTCTAACTCGCGGTTCATGTAGGCCTCCATAGCCTCGTTCATCCGCCGTTCGTACTCCTCAAGATCCTCACCACTACCACCACCGCTACCACCCGCGTTACTCATCGCTTGATGTTGCTCTTGTACAGAAATTCAGAGAGAGAGAAAACTCGTTAAAATAAGTGGTGCAAATAAAATGAAACTAAAATCGCGTATATATAGTGTTTCAAAAAAATTCAAAAAAATAAAAGTAAAAAACGGCGCTGGCCGATCGCTGGCCGATCGGCACGCCACGCTGGCGGCCAGCGCATCGGCCAGCGCCAAAATCGGCGTGCGCTCGCCGATTTCTACGCCGATTTGCCGCTGGCCGGTCCCAATGGTTCGGCTAGCCGACCGGCTAGCGACACGAATCGGCTAGCCGGTGCGCTAGCCGCCATTGTGGATGCTCTAAAAAAATATAGACATTTGAAATTGTACGAGAATTAATACACAATTGGTAAAGTAAAAGAGAGGTAAAAAGAAAAAAGTTCTTATAAGATTGTTAGTGGAGAATGAGACCCATCTTATTAAAAAGAAGGAAGTTACTAAAAATAGAATGAGATATTTTTATGGGGCATCCCAAAATAAAACATGTCCTTATTTTTATGGAATAAAGGAAGTATTTCCTTTATCCGTGTTTTAAATACACGTTTTGATTCAACATGTACTTTTTTTCAAAAATACTACTAGTATTTGATTTTATAAAAGAAATGAAAAACAAAATCGGTAGAATATGAACTCATTTTTATTTATCAATTTTATATTTAGATTAAGAGTGTAATGAGTTAGTTTCGTATACTTATTATAAAAAAAAGACTAATATGTTTTCAAATAGTGGGCAATTCAAAAGGTTAAAACGTAAAATGGTGTACAAAGCGAATTCCATTGGATTGATTTTCTTACTTGCTTTTTTCTTTTTCTTTTTAACTTTACTTTTTTTCTTGTTTTAATATTATTAATAATTTAATTTATTAAACACGATTACCTAAATTCTTGTATCAATATAGAAATGTCTTGCTTAGGCTGGCTGGGATGGATGGAGTACGAATATAATATCTGTAAAATATTGAGAATTGAGAATGGAAAGAGGCAGAAACCGCCATTGATGAATCGGAGAAACTGTGAGAGAAAAGAGAGTTTGTTGACTACATTTTAGAAAGTGTTAACTACAAATTACAATAGATTGCCTTATATAGGCTGAGAAATAAATGTTAATCTAAAACCTAATTACATTTTATTCTCTAATTCTAATAGCCTCCCTCAAGATGGAAGCAAACAATTGCTAGCATCTTGACAAGAACATCAAACTACAAAAGAAGCATCAAACGAAATGCTAATCTAAAACCTAATTACATTTTATTCTCTAAGGAGAAAAACATCTTGATCCTCATCGCAATAGGCTGCCCAACCAAACACTAATTGAGAAAGCTTCTCATATAGTCAAAACACACCTCCTAACATACTTCAAACAAGAGCTCGGCTTCCACTGTGATGGAAACAACCAATTTTCTTTTCAACAAAAAATTATCTCAATCCAATCAGAATATTTTCAGAAGCACAATCCAACATATCCAACAAATGCCACACGACAGGCGAGAACAGAGACTTGAACTTGAGAACAGAGACTTGAATGTTTCTCATAACACCAAAAAAACAAGAGAAAGAGACTGGAGATCTATGAGGAGAAAAGAAAACAGAGAATCATCGGAGAGAGATATCAAACAAACATCCGAATTCAGAGATAAATCTGGATCATACAAATCCAGAAACAGAAACGAAGGAAACCGAGAGATTCAATGAGAACAGAGATTGGGATTGATATTTCAGATTCATAGAATCCTATTTCAATCTTTGAGAACTGAGAAAACCGAATTCAATCGGAGATTAAAATTGAGAAACAGAATTGATATTTCAGATTCATAGAATCATATTTCAATCTGTGAGTAAAGAGAAAACCGATTTCAATCGGTGAAATCAGAGAGAACCGATTTAGATCGGTGATAACAGAGTAAAATCGGAGAGAAATTTCAATGAGAAAAAAAAAATCAGATCGGTGAGATTCAAATCAACCGATTCAAAAATGAAATGAAAAACAGAGATTGATGTGAGGAAACTGAAAAACTGAGAGAAGAACAAACACTTTTTCGGTCGATCGGAGAACTCTCCGGCAACAAATCACCACGATTGTTCATCATGAACAAAAAAGGAAATAGATCGGGAGATAAGGCTCGATTGCGATTGTTCATCGCGATAGGAGAAGATCGAGATATGAGAGAAATCAGAGAGAGATTGCGGAAGCTTTTGTCACTGATACCATATAAAATATTGAGAATTGAGAATGGAAAGAGGCAGAAACCGCCATTGATGAATCGGAGAAACTGTGAGAGAAAAGAGAGTTTATTGACTACATTTTGGAAAGTGTTAACTACAAATTACAATAAATTGCCTTATATAGGCTGAAAAATAAATGCTAATCTAAAACCTAATTACATTTTATTCTCTAATTCTAATAATATCCCACCTCCAATATTGTCCTAAAATTGGGGGCATCCATTTGAATAGCGGTTGACTCTTCTCCCACCCTGGGCGCCACGGATTACACGTCCAACGCCTTATTTCATTAATCCCCCAAATACCAACATACCAATCAACACACAAATTCTCTCTCATTTCCGACAAGGAATTCATTTCCTCATTTCCACCCACCTCCCTCTCCCTCTCCCTCTCCCTCTCCCTCTCCCTGATCCCAAACACATCAAGGGGAGAGAGAACATCCAAATATGGGACACTCCCCGGATTCTTCACCAGACAATCCCAAGAAGAAAGACGACCCCCCACCTGCCACTAAAGGCGGCGAATCATCACAAGCACCACCACAGCCACCGCCAACACTATATCCACAATACCCAAATCCGTATGGCCCCGCCGCATACCAACCCTACCAGCCTTACCCGCCGCCCCCATACGGCCCTCCTTACACCCACAACGACTACTACTACCAGCAATACTGTCGCAATGAATGCGAAAGCAGCGCCAATTTCGCCCGCGTCCTTCTCATCTTAATGCTGCTCCTCGTCTCCACCATCCTCACCATGTCCTTCATCATGTGGTTCCTCTTCGGCGCCTCCGTCCCTGAATTCCACGTCACCTCGCTCAAAGTCTCAAACTTCTCCGCCACCACCGCCAACTTCTCCGGAGTCTGGAGCGTCCAGATGTCGGTCTCGAACGTCAACACGGAGCTGGACGTCCGATTCGAGCGCGGGGTCTCGACCATCGTCTACAAGGACTCCATGCTGGGAATGGCGCCGGTGGAGGCGTTTCAGGTGCGGAGATCGCAGACATTTGGGGTGAATGTGACGGTGCCGTCGTTGAAGGATCAGAGCTGGGTCCCGCCCACGCTGGCAGCGGATCGGAGCGGCGGATTGGTGGTGGTGAGCGTGAGGGTGGCGGTGGACACCAATTTCACGGGGACGGATGTGCTTTACAGACCGCAGAGGCTGAGGGTTCTGTGTGAGGATTTGCCGGTCAGCTTTAAGTCGGCGAGCGGTGAGGGAACGATGGGATCCAGCTTTGGGAACAATTGTTTCATCCGCCTCCAAGATTAGAGTTTGTGTGCTAGGATTTTCTTTTTTATTAGTTGATTTCTACATCAGTCATCATTCAAAATCTTGTTTCTTTTAAGGAGGTACTCCCATTCATTCCTATATTATCTCTACTTTATTTCTTCTTCCCTACTTTATTCGCTTCACTCAAACAAATAAAACTATAAAAAATCTCACGCCAGGAAATATATCTTCTTTGGACGAAAGGATTCGTCTACAAGGTTTTTGACCATTGGTGTTATTATTCACACTAGCTAGTATTTGTATTTCTGATATATGATGCATTCACTGATGAAGCAATGTACAATTTGGGCCCTTTAATTTAAACACAATGCAGCCAATATAAAATTTACTTACTATGTATTATAAAATATCAATAAGATCACGTGAAATGTCAATACAAATTTGTGTTGACATTTTAATATACTGGGTTTAAAATTTTAAATATCAATCAATGTTCATAGAATGTATTAAAATATGAACTAAGTTTATGTTTACATTTTTAATACACTATTTTGATGAGTCAAAGTTAGCAATATAAGAAAGTTAGCAATGGATCACACCCCTAAAATATTATACATAAATATATGTATATAGATATATAATTTATTTTATGAGAACTATTTAAATGAATATTAAAATGAATATGGCCCCAATTATTTTCCTACCTCCTTTATGTATCAAGTTGTTGAACTGAGATCAAAGATTTAATGTATTTCAAATAATTTGTTAGAGATTGAATTTAATTCGATGGAGTTCGGTTAATAACTTTAGAAATCTGAGGTTTTAAATTTGAGATTATAACTTTTTGTGAACTATATAACATTAAAAAAG
>NC_062966.1:6187258-6218334 GCF_023119035.1 Salvia hispanica
CACTTTAAACAGATTACACGGCTGCATTTAATGTAACACTACTACTACTATTCATTAAATTTTAAATTTTATTTATTTGAGATCGTCTGTATATTTGTAATTAATGTGTTTTTGAACTTCAATTCGTTTTGAATTAGTATTATAAAAATACTTTGTGAATACCTTGCTTCAACGGTACAATTCTTCCTCAGTCTAGCAGGAATATTCATTTTTTGCTAGCTATGGATTTTAATGCGGGAAAGTAAGAAAGTGATAGAAAAAAAGTAACTGCAGCGTTCTATAGTAGTAGACAATTTGTCATTTTAAAGCTTCATGGGTTTAATCATTTATCTTTTAAGAAAGTTCAACACACCTTTCTTTTCACTTACTTTCTTTTTTTACTTTATCCTCCCCATCTCAATCTTTTTCATTTCCTACTTATTTTTACTTTTCTTAATTCTCTAAGACATTTTTTTTTATATCGCTGTAAAACGAAACATTCCATTACCGAGAACGAGTAATAGTGAATGGGTCCTACCTTAACAGACAAAATTTTTTTTTCCCAAAAATTTTGTAAACTTCATACTCACGTAGACAAACTAAAAATAAGCAGTAACGAACCTGTGCGACGCGATTATAACTAATGTACCAAACATCATCGTGATGAAATAGAGTAAAAATCCATGAAATTTATAAATTGGAAAATAACTGTGATGAAATAGAGTAAAACTCCATGAAATTAAAAAATTGGAAAATAACTGTCATATGAAAGCAACAATACCAATGAAATTGAGGTGGTCCTCTGCACCTGCTGCTGCTTAATTATTGTTCAAAAGTAACATATAAATTCATTCAATCATGAATTAGTAGGTATATAAACTGGAACATGGCCTAAAAACTGGTAAGCTATGGAAATAGAAATGAGGTATGCATAAATTGGAAATCAACAACGACACCAGCTGATGTACTTTGTTACTACGTTTTATTCTGATAGAAACTTTTCTTCTTAGAACATTTCATAGGAAGATGACAATGTGTCCATATTTGTTTTGCATTCTGATTCGTAAAATATTCATTTATTTTTATTTATTTATTTCAATTTCCTTTTGAGGGGGAAGAGTACTATGTTTTGCTAGATATCTTATCCTTCAAGATAAGAGTTGGAGAAGAAAACAAAAAACCACACAAACAAATAAATTGAAAATATTCTCAAGGATTGATTGGGAGCAGGATTGGCGTCAAGTTTTGGTGGTCCTTGCACAACTTAAATAAAATTACAAAAAAAAAATTGAAATTTAGATATAGATATACACTGCAGGAAACTAGCTATCGGTGGAGGGCATTTGCTCAGACACAACTGAGATTTCTACTGCAAATGCAATTAATAGTTATCTCAATTCTGAATCCATTATTCGTATTTCAGAAACATAATCCTCCATTCCAAATATCTCAAATTTCCTATTCAATTGTCTCGTTTTAAGACTCCCATCTCATTTAGAAATAAAGAGTTTTAAATTTTAATTGTATATGCTTGACTTTTAACTTTTTTTTGTCTCCAAAAGTATATTATAATCGAATACATTATACACTCTAATAATCACATTTTTATTAATATTCGCGAAATTAATAGTATATCATAACATTACATTCGAGATAGCCCTACAAAACTCACTATCGCATTATATGTTGTTGAAATACCGTTATATTATAATAATTGTGCTTCGTTATGTTATTAACATGGTGTGAGACGTCACATAAAATAAAATCGCCATTTGTATTTTATAGCCTACAAATTAATGTATACTCAAATCAAAGAATAAATTATTAAAATATTTTAAGTATTTCATTTATATTTTCAAGGGTGTGGTCGAGCGGTTTGAACGGTGATTTAGCTTTTGTCTTGCAGTGATATGATCAAAACACGACAATTTTTTATCTTAATCTATATTAGTAAAGTACAAATTTAATAAACACAAAACAGAATCAATATGAATAGATTAAGCATTTAACATGATAAAATATTGGGGTATTTATCATTATTTAAAGGGTAATTGCCTATAAATATATGAATTTTTAATATTTTTTATTTTCTACCAAACTTTTATTTTTTAATCTAAATACATAACGTAATTTTTTTGTTTTTTTCTCAAAATTAAATTTTCAGCTTCATATATTTACATTCAAAAATAAAATTTCAGGAAACAAAAATTTAAGTTCATGCATAGACAAATAACCCTTATTCAAAAATAAATGTATATATATGTATTTTTTTAATTGGTACTAAACCAGTTTATATAAATCTTTTATAGTATTACTTATTTTATTTTCTTTACTAAAGAGCTCTTTCCTAAGATTTTACTGAAAGGATCAAAGTAAATTAACTGAGAGATAATCAAAATTTATCCCAAAATGTTATCAATTTCTGTTATTTATTTTTGTGTGTAAGGAACATACATGATCAATGTAATTTTTACGTATATTTTAAATTAAATCAATTAATTATAAATCTTATACTCAATGCTGACGAAATAAATTTTGGCAGTGGGTTTTACTAAAAACTTTTATACTTCCTTCGTCCACAAATAATAATCTCATTTTGTCATTTTAGAACGCCCACTAGTCTCATTTATAAATATAAAAGCTTTTTTTATACTTTATCTACTTTTCTCTTTATCTCTTTTACTTTATCTACTTTTTCTTCAATTTCTATTACTCTACTAACTCTGTAAATATCTTATTTTTAAGAAATAGAGAAATTATGATATATCTCACAATTACAAGTTGTAATTCTCGTTTGGAAAAAACATTAGTGTCAAATTAAGGAAACAATCTAAAAAGTGTTACTATAATAACTTTCCCGAAAACCCGACAAAATTTCTATTGCTCTATTGGTTTAACTCCTAATTCGGCATTTCATTGATTATTTTTATAATATAGATAACTAAAAAAAATAACTTTCAATTTTATATTAAATATTATACAAATTAGAAACTTCGAATTTACTAAAAATAATACTCAAATATTATTCCTCCCGTTCCGGTTGATCAGTTTTGGGTGTTCCGCTTTAGGAGTCCCGGTTGGGATAAACTAATAAAAAATGGCTACAGTAAGTAAAAAATTGTTAAAAGTGGAAAACATGTGTCCGACTCAACTGAGACTCCTAAAACGGGACGGAGGGAGTAGTATTTAAGCATATATCTCAAATTTATCATAATTAAATACTTTTCTCTGCACATTAGAGTCCCGGTCAATTTACACACCGTTTTATAAAAGTCATAAAAAATAGAAAGCGGAGAAATGGTAAAGTGAAGAGAGATATAATGTTGACAAGCAGCTTCTCAACATTATTCTCTCTTACTTTACCATATCTCCACTTTAACTATTTATTAGCATTTTTAATTTATCACAAACTTAACATTTTGTTTGTTATTTCTTATGGCAGCCCAAATAAGATATTTTCGGCAAAATTTTATTATACGTGGGCAACCATAAAATGTTTGTGATATTTTAGATTATTTTGTAAGTTCGTGACAAATAGGATAAAAAGCTACGTAGAAAATTACGTTGATTGAGTAGTCTCAAGTATGATTAAAAATGCGCAGAAGTTGGTTGGATATGGTGAAATTGACTTGCCATGGGAAATAACAAACAAAATGTAAAGTTTGTGATATTTTAGATCAATTTTAAAGTTCGTGGAAAATACCAAAATTTGACCAAAATTCACGATTTTAGGGACCAATATCCTTAGAAATTTATTAAGAATGAAAAGTGTATGAGGGGCTCATGCCCCATCTCCACCACTAGGGATGTTAGTGTAGCCCGCAACCAGTGGGCTGGCCCGAAAAGCCCGCCAAATTTATAGAGTTAGGGCCGGAAATTTCTAGCCGAAAAATTTTAAAACCGATTATCTCTCACCCGATTAACCCGCAACCCGTTAGGGCCAGACCCGAAAACCGGATGAACTGGCCCTAAAACCCGATAAAATTTGTATTATTCAATATTTTTACTCCTTATTCGACACTTCATTGATTAGATTTATAATGTAGATATCTAAAAAAATAAATTTCAATTTTACGTTAAATATACAAATTATATATTGAATTTTTATTAATATAAAAATTGATAAATAAATTAAAAACTTCAAATTCACAAAAAAGTATTTAAATTTCTAAAACATGCATTAAAATTTTAAAAAATATCTCAAATATTAGTATTTGATTTAAGCATATATCTCAAATTTTTTATAATTAAATATTTTACATTTTATAAATATAACTATTTGTCATCATTATTTATTGGAATGATCGCATGTTAATATTATCAATAGCAACTTGATTAACCCGTTGGGCTAGCCCGAAACCCGAGCTTTTAGGGTTATGGGTGAACTTTTACTACCCGAAAGAGATCACAACCCGACTAGCATGCACCCGATTGACCCGCAACCCAAGCGATCCGGCCTGAAACCCGATGGGACGACCCGATTGACATCTTTATCCACCACCGTCCCCTAAGAACACCCTCCCCAGAAGATAGAGATTTTAGAATGTCACAAATTTTAATTTGAAATAAATAAAGTATGTGTGTGAGAGAGAGAGAGAGGTGATTGAAGTATTTTTAGTAGAGAGAAAGACACACCACACATAAGAGAAAACATTTACCAAAAATAGACATTAATTAATTTTGTGGGACGAACCAAAATGACAAAATAAGGCTACTGTTAAAATGGAGATAGTATTTAGAATTGTTTATGTTAACAATAATAAAAAAATAAATTATTAAAAAAATTGATTGTGATTAGATCACGCGAGGGTCAAGATTGTTTGAAAAATATGATAACACGTCATTGAGAGCATCTTCAAGAGAAAAGTTGAATATATAGGTAAAACAAGTAATTATATATCTAACTTTTATTTATAAATATTTATTTTTTAATTGGAAGGGTAATTGAGAAGGTATTAAGTCATAAACAACAACATCCCTTAATTAAGTACACTATTTATGGGTCTCGTCCCATTTTATACCTTATCCTTTATTCAAGTGACAGCACATCTAACCATTTATTTATTAACCATCTTTTCCATTCACTATTCTTGAGTCTCACTTTTATTTTTTTACAACCAATTTAATTTAAATTAAATAATATTATGTTAGAAGTATAAAAATGACATTTCATTGATAAAATCAAAATTCTACAATTGAGATTCAGAAATAAAGGGCTAATCTTTGCCAAATCTCGATCAAATTCGATTAGATCATCCTGGAGTTGGCTGTGGAAGGCAGAAATCGTGCGCCGTTGCTCGACGATGTAGGTGCTCGCAGAATTGTGTACGCACACCCAGGCATGGGGGACTACTGTAGGTATCATCGTTGAACCAATTGTGTACGCAGAATTGCGCCGTTGCTCGACGATGTAGGTGCTCGCTTGAAGAACCACGAACGCACTTTCCACATCTTTCCAAGCAACCTCTTGCCATTGTGCAAAAAGAATTTTTTTGAAGTCTTGCGGCATATTGAGTGTCTTCACGAAGATCGGTCATCTTGGATAGAGACCATCGGTGAGATAGTACCCCATATTGTATTGCCGGTTGTTGGTCGTGAAGACTATATTCGGTGCTCTACCATCTAAAACCTGGTTGAAGATTCAAATTTGTTGAGGAGGTTGATATCGTTATTTAATCCGGGACCGTGAAATATGCGTGCAAAATTCATAGGTGTCGGCAACGACCTCTAGCACAATCATTAGGTGGGTGCTTTTGTAGCTAGTTGGAACTCCTCCCCTCAGCTCGGGTGGCCCTCTGGGACGGGAGCTCCGCAATGGCAACCCGATGTCGTCCTCTCCCAGCGGGATGGGACAGTCTATGAGCGGGTTGACAGTTGCAGGGGCTCTTATCTTCTTCAATTTTAAGAGATATCTTTATCTTTTTTTCATACAAAAGGTAAATATGATATTTATTTCTACATACATTTTTAATTTATTTTCTTTCCTCGGGATTCTTAATTTACCCATTTCAATGTGCTAGCCTCTTATTTCATTTTTAACTAGGTAAATAAGTAATATAAATTCTGAATTTACCTATTTCAATGTGCTAACTTCTTATTTCAAAGAAGGAAAAATGATACTCTCCCTCTCATCTCCTATTAAAAATGAAACTTTTTCTTTTTGAATTGTCCCATTAAAATGAAACGTTTTCTAAATTGAAAGCAACAATATCTCTACTTTTTTTATATTTCTTACTTTATTCTCTCATTAATTCACTAAATAACACTACATAAATCCCGTGTCGAAAAACAAATGTTTCATTTCTAATGTAACGTGGGGAGTATTTACTTATTTTGTCTTGAATAATGCGTTTACTTGGGTCATTTTTAGTAATGACTAATTAATGCAATTTTCATCTCCAATAAAAATACTCCCTCCATCCCCTAATAATATGCACTTTGGATTCAGCACGAGTTTTAATGTACAATTGATAAAGTAAGAGAGAGGTAGAGAGAAAAAGTAATTAAAGTATTGTCAGTGGAAAATGAGTCATACTCCCTCCTTCTATGATCATTTAGGAAGCACTAAATTTTCCATAATCATTTACACGTTTAGCCGATTTAGGAGATTATTACCATCTTATATTAATCAATTATGTAGATACCATAAATTAGTTGCATAATCTCTTCTTCCACTAACAAGAATGTGGTTATTTTTTTTCATTTCACTTAACTTCTTAGTATTACCATCAAATGAAATAATCATTGTCATTCACCTCAAATTATTTTGTTGTTAATAAGTTTTAAAATTACAATATAAAAACGACTACATCCATATATACTTAACTTTTAAGTTTTATCATTAAATGAAATCATCATAGTCATTCGCATTGAATTATTTTATTAGTATTAAATAATTTTTAAATTTATAAATTATTAAAAAATTACTACATGCATGTATATCCAATTTCATAATGATACCATCCAAATAAATAATTTTAGTATTTCGCATTCAATTATTTTACTATTAAATAATTTTTAAAAATTTAAGTTATAACTAATATATACTTATTTCTTAACTAGTACTATCATTAAACGAAATAATCAAAGTGATTCGCATCCAATTATTTTATTATTAAATAATTTTAAAATTTCTAAATATAAAAAATGACTGCATCATATGTACTTATTTCTTATTGTTATAATCACAAAAATAATATTAGCATTTTGCATCTAATTTTATTATTAAATAATTCTAAATTATAAAGACGTCTATATGCATACATATTTAATTTTTTAGTGTTATCATCCAACAATTTAATAATATATTTCACAATCAATTATTTTATTATTAAATAATTCTAAGTTATAAAAATGAAAATTTCCATATATATATTTAATTTCATAGGTTGATCAACCAACGATTTAATCATAGTCACTAGCAATCTAATTATTTGATTAGTAAATAATTTTTAAAATTTCAAGTTAGATAAATGTCTACATATACTTATATATACTTAGTTTTTATATTATCAATTTAAATAATCATAGTTATACACATACCGTTATTATTATTATTATTATTATTATTATTATTATTATTATTATTATTATTATTATTATTATTATTATTATTATTATTATTATTATTATTATTATTAATTTTAAATTACTAAATTATAAAAATGACTAGATGCATATATACTTAATTTTTTAATTTTTTATTTTTTTTATATATTTTTTTAATCAAACATCTTCACGGTGGAAGGTTGAGTAGGGCTCTCATCCCATATATATCGTCAAAAAGAAATTACATATAGACTATCCCAAAAGTGGACAATCTGCCAACAAACTTACAATCTGCCAACAAACTTACAATCTGCCAACACACATAGAAAGCAAAAACAAGAGAACCTCAAAACCTAAAATTAGAAGGCCTAGTTGGTCCAATCTACACAAGGCTTTCACCAATGAGGGTGCCGAGTCCCTCGAGAAAACCACACTTGTCACTGCTTTACTACCAATCTTCGCCAAGAGATCCGCTGCCTTATTACCTTCCCTGAAAATGTGATTCATTCGCCATGAAATACCTCTCAACTCCCCTCTAATCCTTGCCAAACTATGACAAACAACCGCCGCACCCAGCTGCCCCCTTGAAATCCATCTAACCACCATCTCAGAATCTGATTCAATCTAGATATGGTCACCATATTGTTTGGCCAGTATCAAGCCCTTAAGGACAGCCAAGACCTCTGCTTCCAGCCCCGACCCAGCCTCCAAAGTTGCTGCAAAAGCAGCCGGAATCTCACCATTATGATCTCGCACAACTCCCCCTCCTCCAGCATTCTGATAGTCTGGTACGAATGCTCCATCAATATTAACTTTAATCCATGAGACTTCTGGAGGTCTCCACTGCACTCTCCCTACTTTCCTTGTTCTTGGAGCAGACGACGAGCATGTCACAAAATCCACCTTTGGACAACTCCCCTTCCATTGTTCCGGCCCCAACAACCTAGCCAAGACCAAGTTCCTCAAATATCCTATGATCCTTTTGATAATATTTTCCACCTTGAAGACTTTTTCCCGGTGAATACAATCATTTCTCTCAGTCCAGATAAACCAACATTCAAGGCATGGGATCAGCACACAGATATGTTGTCTGAAACCCAAATTCAAATGCCTTTGCCACCATCTAAGCCTTAAATCAATATTTCCCCCATCCTCCATAAAAGGCGGAACCTGTGGAAACCATCCAGCAAAATGGCTCCAAATCCCCCTTGCAGCCTCACCATTTACAAACAAATGTAGTCTAGTTTCAATGTTTGGTTTACTACAACATTTACATTTTGAAGCTAGTGATATTCCCCTCCATTGCAATTTTGTATCAACTTGTACTCTATTGGCCAGAAGCCTCCATAAGAAAAAGGATATCGACGTCCCAATACATTTTCCCCAGATAAAATAGTATATTGTCCTCTTCTCCGCCCTGTGCCTTACAACCTCCCAAGCTGAGGAAACTGAGAAGTTTCCATTAGGAGATGGCCTCCATCTCGCTCTATCTCTTTCCCCATCCATTAATCAACACAGAAAACCAGCAAGGCAATATAGAATGGTCAATAAGTTGTATCCACTTGTTTGAGAAACCCATCCTTTTCAAAACTTTGAGAAGAAAAGGCCATTGCACCCGATCATAAGCCTTTTTCATATCCAACTTGAGAACCATATTAGGTGAAGGAACGCCCTTCCAGATTTCATGGAAAAGTTCCTTGGCTAGCAGTAAATTATCACTAATCAATCGACCCTTAATGAAGCCGCTTTGATTCAGAACCGTGATCAAAGGCAGTAAAGGCGCCATCCTCGCAGCCAAATTTTTGATATAATTCATCACGTTGTAGAGGCTTATTGGTCTGAATTCTGACCATTTGGTAGGATTTTTCTTCTTTGGGATCAAGACGAGCATTGTAGCTGCAATTCCTCTTGGAATCTCCTTACCATGGAAGAAATCAGCAACAGCTTCTACCACATCTGAGCGAATAATTTCCCAACAAACCTGGAAGAACAGAGCTGAGTACCAATCTGGTCCCGAAGCACAACCTGCGCATATGTTAAAAACCGTCTTCTTCACCTCCTCTTCATTAGGTATACACTCCAGGACTCCCATCTCCACATGAGAAGGAAGAGGGGTTAAGATATTCAGATCTGGCTCCTCCAGTTCTCCTACATCCGAAGATAACAAGTCTTGATAAAATTTAGCCGTCGAAGCTCTAATGTCTTCATCTGCTGTGAGAGTTCTGTTCCCATCCTCAATCATATGTATTCTTGCTCTAGTCCTTCTCTGCTTTACCCAACCTTGAAAGAATTTCGTATTTCTCTCCCCCTCTGCTACCCATTTAACAGCCGCCTTTTGCCTCCAATAATCTGCTGGGGTTTGGTGCCCCTTGCACAGCGAAAGTCATGCATAAACAAATAAATCATGCATCCAGATCTATTTGACTGATTATGGGATCAATTAACCACATGTTAAACAATCAAAATTGCATACAAGAAAACATATAATTCACGAACAAGGAATAAGAACCCTAATTCATGAATTTCTTACGGTTTAGAATTACCGATCTGATTCTCCAAAGAATCGTGATTGCTTGCGCCTTCTCCACGTGATGATCTTCGTACTCAACCACGAACCTTCTAATCTGTATCCCGAACTCAGATTATGACCTTTGGGTGGGCAAAGCTTGTCAGAATCAAAAGGACTTGACTAGAAAGAAGACTGAACTTCAGTTCCGTGAAACTGAAAATTTTCGTCTACTCCCTAGAAGAGGGGGGGCACGAATTTTAATGATTAAAAATCAATTCATTAGTCTTCTATTTAGTCTCCTTTTTAATAGAGTTATGTTGGGCCAGATTAGGGATCCATGGAGGTTAGACTTGGGCCAAACATGTTGGTCTTTTACTAATTAAAGTGAGTCCCAATTTAATACAAGCCCAAACAGAATATTATTATCATCCACTATAGTATAATAATATTGACTGCCCGTCCAATCCCAAATTACGAGTAATCCGGGCTTTACCTCTTTAATTTATTATTTCCGTGTTTAAGATATAAATATCCATTAATTAATTTAAGTCTGTTATTTGACTTTAATTAATTAATATCTTTTTCCAAGAGTTGTCTAGATCAAAATCTTTATTTATTATTCTGGAATAAATTCCAACCGGCCGGGTTTCTGAATAATAAAACCTTTTTCGAACACCTCTTGAGGATATTATCAAACTGGACTCACCCAGCACACGATTCATTGCAATAACAATACTAGCACCTCTAGACATTGATCACCACTACCCAAGATATCAGGATTCTTGGATTGCGAAAAATCCGCACCATTTGATAAATCAAAGTAGTGCATAATCAATATCGTATGCTCAATGTTATATCAACAATGATTAAGAAATAACAATCACCGAGACCTCATCTTTCAGTAAATAGCAAGAAAGACTTATCTCAAAAGTTAGATCCTTCAGTGCTATACCACACCAGTGTCGTTTATTTCCTAAGGTAAGGAAACATGCGGACTGACACTGCAACCTTTCACGATAGGTAGCCATAGCCTATCTAGGTTGTGAAATTCTATTTCTCTTCTACAAAGAACCGACTGTGTCACCTTCTGTGAACGTCGTTCATGACCAGTCTACTATGTAGAAGAATTAGACTTATTTGCTTCTTATACATTTAAATGTTTGAGAAACATCTTATAAATGCACAAGCAAACATCAATGCGATAAAATTACTTCTTCTCGCCTTGGGTTAAAAGTGGATTGTAGAATTTATTGTATACAAGCAATTCTATCCGTGCAACATGCTCGAAATGTGCTTTTCAATATACCAATCCTAACATAATCTTCCTCCATCTTTAAACATGAGAGATACTCGGCTGCTGCTTTATTCATCTCCATACGAAGAGCCGGAGAGGGATCCATTTCATACTTCATCACTGCCTCTTTCATCACTGCCTCTTGTGCTTCCTGTTCTGCCCTCTTAATCTTTTCAAAAACATTTCCAACTTAATTTCTTAGTGTTATTATTCAATTAGATCATTATAGTAGTATTATTTGTATCCAATATTTTATTATTAAGTAATTCTTAATATTATAAACTATAAAACTGACTACATGCATATATACTTCATTTCTTAAAGATTTCTTCAAACAATTTAATCATAGTCATTCTCATCCAATTATTTTATTATTAAATAATTTTTAAAATTTTAAATTATAAAAATGACTACATGCCTATATCCTTAATTGTTTTAGTGTTGCCATCAAACAAAATAATCATAGTCATTTACATTCAATTATATTATTGTTAAATACAGTAATTTTTAAAATCATAGTAAGTTCTAAAACGACTACATTCATATATACTTCATTTCTCAGTGTTACCATCAAACGAAAGAATCATAGTCATTCACATTCAATTATTTTATTATTAAATAATTTTTTAAATTCCAAGTTATAACAATGACTACAAACATATATATACTTAATTTATTAGTGTTATCATCAAACAAAATAATCATAGTCATTTACACCCAATTATTTTATTATCAAATAATTCTTAAAAATTCTAAATTATAAAAACGACTACATGGATATATATTTAATTTATTAGTGTTATTATCCAACAATTTATTCATAGGTCATATTTTATTATTAAATAAATATTTAAAGTTCTAAATTATAAAAATGACTACATGCATGTATATATATATATTTAATTTTTAATGTTACCATCAAATAAAATTATCATAATCATTTACCTCCAATTATTTTATTATTATGTAATTTTTAAATTTTTAAGTTGTAAAATGACGACATGATTATATACTTATTATTTTAGTGTTATCTTCCAACGAAATATAATACTAGTATTTTGCATTCAAATATTTTTTTTAAATACTTCTTAAAATTCTAAGTTATAAAAACCACTATTTGCATGTATATTTTATTTCTTAACGTTATCATCCAATAAATTAATTATAATCCTTCACATCCAATTATTTTATTATTAAATGATTTTTAAAATATTAAATTATAAAAATGACTATACGAGTACATAGTTACTTTCTTAGTGTTAGTATCAAACGAAATAATCATAATCACTCATATCCAATTATTAATAGTAATTTTTAAAATTTCAATTTATAAAAATAACTACATGAATATATACTTAATATCTTAGTATTATGATCATCAAACAAAATGATCATAGTTATTCGTATCCAATTATTTCATTATTAATTTTTTTTTTCTAATTGTAAAAAATGACCATTCATACTCTATATACTTAATTTCTTGTTGTTATCATCAAATTCAGTATTTCATTTCTAATTATTATATTAAATAATTATTAAAATTCTAAGTTATAAAAACAACTACTAGTACTTAATTTCTTAACATTATAATTAATTTCTTAATTATCATCAACGAAATAATAATATTATTTCACAATCAATTAATTTCTTAACATTATAATTAATTTCTTAATTATCATCAACGAAATAATAATATTATTTCACACTCAATTATTTCATTATGAAATAATTCTAAATGCTTTAAACAAATAATAGTGTGTTATCATCCATTTCTTAGTGTTACCAAAATCTTCCTAATTAAATGCACCAATTTATTTTGGAGTATCATCCACATTTACTATTTTCACATTTCCATATATAATCAATGTGATATGATATTGATTTATCTTTACAAATATAACAAAAAGGGTAATTAAGTAAAGAAATAAAAGTTAATAAGAAAACCGGTTTTAAATTAAAACCGATTCAAAATTCAAGGGCATTTTGTATATACAATTTTTGTTAATTTATCTTTACTACTCATAATCTATATACCTCTACAAAAGTGAAATATATGTCATTCCAAAAATAAACATACTCCAAAGGAAAAAAAGGTATATAGAAAGGTAAATGATTTTATAAACATAAAATAATAGTACAAAATGCATTAAAAAAATATAAAGTGTGATACATTCTCAAATACCTTCTCTCTTGGAGAATGATTTTTCATGAAAAGAAGGCAAATATGGTAGTTATAAAATTTTACCTCTTATAAAATTTTACCTCTCCATCAATGGAAAGGTAAAGATACCTCTTATATATATATAGATTTGTGATCAATTGAGATTTTTTATGCTAATTGAGAAATACGATGCAATATCAGCCACTTATTTTTATTAAATGAGTGGTCTAGATTTTGTCACATGAAAAATATTTTTAGATTAATTAATTATGAAAGGGCAGAATGGTAATATCATGGTATATTTTATTCAATAAATAATTTTTTTTAATTTTTAACTTTAATTTTTTTTTAATTTTTTTTTAATTTTTTATTGATTTTTCAACTACATATACAATTCATGTCAACTACACACATGTAATGTCAACTACATATACAATTCATGTCAACTATGGGGGTGTTCGGTTGACAAGACTAAATCTCATGATTAAACATGTATGATGTTTGGTTCATAAGATTGACCCCCTCAACTTAATCCTAGATGGATAGTCCCATGATAATTAGTCATAGCCTCCCCCTCCAACTAAAATAATCCTACAACTTAATCCTAGATGGATAGTCTCATGATAATTAGTCATGGCAACCGAACGTCACCTATGTGTACAATCTATGTCAACTACATACATATAATGTCAACTACATATACAATTAATGTCAACTACACACATATAATGTCAACTATGTGTATAATTCATGTCAACTACATATACAATTCATGTCAACTACACAATATAATGTCAACTACATGTACAATTCATGTAAAAAAGTATTTATTGAATAAAGTTTTTGACATTTGACGTGCAGGCTATTGACAATAGCCGATAATACTCCTAGTTGACACAAACTACATGCTGTTGCCATTTCATAAATATTCTGGATGAGTGGTTGAGATTGCATCTCAATTTTCAATTAGGTTCAAAAATCTCAACCTAACAAGACCATATATATATATAGGGATGTACTAAGATGACAACGCTCTTTATTGTAACACCATACCACTTTAGGCCATTAGATCTGAAAATCGTGTGTTTGTCATGCTGCCACGTGTAAAAACACGGAGGGGTAAAATAGGAAATTTCTAATTTTACGTTACCAGATTGCAGTGTTGTTCAATGAATATTGCAGTCTTACCACAACAATATTGCAGTTTACCACGATTGCAATATCTAATACAGATAGACTGCAATATCTAATACAGTAGACTCGCAAACCCGTGTTTTTTCACGAAACTTAATCCTAGGCGTCCATAGATGAGATCTAACGGACTATATTGGTGGTATGATGTTATTTTAACTATGGTGGCACCCTAGTGCACCCCTATATATATATATATATATAGAGTCCCATTATCCACAAACCCACTCTTAAAGACCGAACCATCGAACCATACCAAATTAGGGTTTTTAGATCTAGTTTTTTATGGATGAGATTCAAAAATTTATAAATTATTTTCTCCTTCATCACCAGTCTATTTTTATTCATTCGAAGGTAAATAAGTCATACTAACACGTTACGAATATTTAACTTCATTCCAGAATATATTACTTCATTCCGGTAGGTTTTTACTTCATTCTAATAGAATTATTACTTCATTCTAGTACGTAAATGCAGTTTCGCCGTCGCGTGCCGTTCTTTCTCTCTACAATATCTATCACCACCGCTACGACGCTGATATGGTGTAATAAACACATGGAATAGTATAATAAATTATATGAATGAAGTATGTGTAGAAGCATTTGAAGTCCTACTGGAATGAAGTAAAAACCTTATCTAATGAAGTAATAACATTTCTGAATGAAGTAATAAATTCACTTGAATAAATTGCATTTTTTAATGTGAATAAAGTAAAAACTCATGTCAATGAATTCGAACGAAGCATATGTTGAATCATTTCAAAACCTACTTGAAGCAAGTAAAAACATGTTGTAGTTTCAATGTATTACGTACGTAATGAAGTAATAAACCTATACAATGAAGTCAAATTGGCTTGTAATGAAGAGCGAAAAAAATTTACACAGCAACATATATCTCATCAAAAAACTAGATCTTATGACCCAGATTTATTCTCTAGTTCGGTCTTTAAGAAGGGTTCGACATTGATTACAACTCATCATTTAATTGCTAACTACAACTAATTTAAGGCCACATGATTTTAAAAAACGTGTGGTCTACAATTTGCCACGTGTAATTTTCGTTTTTATTAATTAAATCGAAAAAAATTAAAAAAAAACGCCAAATTAGGGTTTTGAATGAAAATGTCAATATAGTGTTTCGAAAATATCAACACAATGCTTTGAGAATGTCAACACAAATTTAGGATTGACATTGTATATGCTTTATATTGACATATTATCTTAGCTGTATTGACATTAGTCTGTGTACGAAAAATACGAAAATTCTAGATTTTTTTTTTCAAATTTTGACGTCGGAACAAATGCATGTAGTATATCGTTGGAATCCTTATAAAATTATCTTTAATTTGATATATGTTATATGAATTTAAAGTTTTGAGATTTCTTTTAAAAGTTAGTTATAACTAACTTGACATTAATACTCCTATTCATTTTTATTGGAATTAATCCTATAGCCTTATTAACGTTTTTTTTTATCGTATTGACATTTTGTGGTTAATGATCTAGGCCTTTAATTTGAATATCTAATGGCTATTATTGAGTTGTAGTTAGCAATTAAGCATTGAGTTAGTAATATAACACTTCTATATATATATATATATAGAGAGAGAGAGAGAGAGTGATGCTAAATGGCCACATTATGGCTAGCCACACAAGATCAAATTAGTAAATTGAAGGGCTAGTTATTAGATAAAATATTAGTTATAGTTAGTGGATAAACGAAAATTACCAATATATCCTTTACTTAATTTTCGCTTTTCTGTTTCGCTCTATTTCATTTTTACCGGATTAGAGGGGATCAATTTATTTCAAATTTTGAATTAAAGATACATTGATTAATGCTAGTATTAATAGCTCCACATTGGAAATTGAATTAACACCAAAACGATCAGTAGTTTATTTTGAAATGACCATAAATTAATGCTATTTAATTGAAAGAAAGAACAAATTTATATAAATCGTATAGACATAATAGTTTTATTTGTATGATTTAATTTTATATTATAATTTATTCTTACTATATTAATTTTGAATATTTTTAACGCTATGATTATGTATTAATATGACAGTATATTAATTAACACACTAAATAATTAAACTATTATATTTAATTATAAAATATTTTTTTACTAACTTAATTATTTAATCATTTTGTAGTTTATTTCAGTTTTTTCTTTGTCATTTGTGTAACTCTCCAACACCTTGTTTTCTTTTTCGTTATATTTAATAAAATAAATCATTATGATCGGTAAATCTTTAATGTAATAACAATAAAATCCTTTATCTTAATATATTTAAAAAAACTTAAAAATAAGTACTAATATTTTCCTTATCAAAATGTGAATTATATAATAAAGTTATATAACCATAATGATTAAGCACTTTTCTTTCAAAATTGTATAACAAATTTAATTATGTTTCGTGATGTTTGAGTTAACATGTCCATTGCACAATCACTTAATGATCAAATAGTTAGTGACATTACTAATAACTTAGGTATACATAACTATGGTCGATTTTATAATTTATAATTTAAAAACGATTTAGTAGTAATAAATAGTTGTATATAAATGACTATTTAAAATTTATTTATGTTTTACTAACATATAATTTAACGATTTTAGATTGTGAGTCAATATGTGGAGTACATAAGAAAATTGCTTAATGATAATAATCAATTAGATTAGATAATAGCGGAGTAATAAACTAAGTATATATAAAGATGGATTATTTTATAATTAAAAATGTCAAGAACAATTTAATAATAAAATGGGCCTAGGTTAATGCAAATAACTGTTCATATTTACTTTATCAACTAAGTATAGTAGTACCTAATATAATTACATTCGTAGTTTTTTTAAGTCAGTATGTCCAGTACACAAGGAATTGACTTAATGGTAGCAATAAGTTAAGTACATATACATGTCGATTTTATACTTTACAATTTAATAATGATTTAATTAATAACTAGTTGGATGTGAAAGACTATTCAAAATTTATTATATTTTAACTATTATATATCTAATTTAATTATAAATTGTAATTTTTGAGTTAATATGTGAGTGCACAAGGAAATCAACTTCATAACCATCAATTAGATAGGTGACATACTAAAAGTGAAGAATATATACATGTGGTTAATTAAGTAATTTATAATTTGAGAAATTATTTAATCGTATAATAGTTGGATGTGGATGGCCTATTTGCTCTTAATTTTTCTACTCTCGTATCTAATTTTTAATTATGTTTCGTGTTTTTTTAGTTAACATGTATAGATACAAGGAAATTGATTTAATGATATCAATCAGTTGGACATAGTACTTTCTTCATCCGTTATTATTTGACACAAGTTTTTTCTTTCGTCTGTCAATTAATATTTATCACATTTAATATTTACTATTTTTTTAATGAATTATACATTTCACAATTTGAGTTCACTCATATTTTATTATAAAAATAATAGATAAAAGTAGGACCTACATCCCACTAATATTTTTCACCTACTCTTTTTTATACTCCCTCTGTCCCACTAGAAATGAAACGTTTTCCTATTTGGATTGTCCCATTAAAAATGAAACGTTTCTTAAAATAGAAATAACTTTATCTCTACTTTTTCCTCTCTCTTACTTTAATCTCTTTCTTTAACTCACAAAACAACATTACATAAAATCATTTGCCAAAAAGCAAACGTTTCATATTTATTGGGACGGAGGGAGTATTTCTTAAAACTCAAATCGGGTCAACTTGTGATAAGTATTCATTCCGTGCACGAATAGGAGTCTCATTTTTTTTCGGCACAGGTTTTAATAAATGTTAAGAAAAGTGGGTAGAAGAAAGATGGTGGAATATGAGTTCTACTTGTAGTATTAATTTCAAATGAAATGTGAGTGGATTGAGTTAGTGAAATGTGAGACCTCTTAACCATTTTATAGTAATTTTGAATCACGACTCCTATTCGCGGACAGACCAAAATGAAAAAATGGGATTCCTATTCACGGACGGACCAAAATGAAAAAACGGGATTCCTATTCACGGACGGAGGGATGGAGTATTACTAAAAAAATTATGTATAACACGTGATTTCATTCTAATGAATAGGATGTACAATTAATTTAGTCACTTAAAATTTGATTTTATAATGATTTCCGATTCAATTAATTAGAATGGTATGTTTAACTACATAAATAAATTAAATTTTAGATTCAACTAAGTATTTGAGTTTTTAATTTATATAATACTCAATTGAACAACTCAATATTAGATATTTAGATTAATATGATATCATTGATGATTTTAATTAAGCTTTGATCTTTGATTTAACTTGGATTTATAATTGAATGATTCAATTCAATCTTATATTCAATTTTGATTCACTTTATATTATAATTAAATGTTTTTAATTAAATTGATTATATTTGAGATTCACAAAAATTGATTTGATTGAATTACAGAAGCAAAAATTAATTTGTAGTGGTCGTGGTACTATTACAGAAACCAAGAATAGGTTTAACAGACACTAAAAAGCCCGGATACTCAAGGACAGCCAAAATCTCCAACTCCAGCTTAGGTTCAAAAATTAGCATTTTGTTATTTGATTCGAAGTTCAACTTGTGAAATGAAAAAATTAGAGGGTAAAGCTGAAAGTAAAATAAAATTAGAGGAAAGAGAAAATAAGTGAGCGGCAATCCTCCAAAAAGTTACTAAAGGATATAAAAGTAAAATTAATTGGCAATTACACTGGAAATCGATTTTTTTTCTAATAAACCAGTTTATGACCAGTCATAATGTGGCCACGTAGCATTTTCCTTCTTTTAAAGGAACGACATATTTGAACTCAAGACCTCGGTATCAGATTAGCCACTATAATGTTACACCAACTCATACACTTGAAAGGGTATATGCTTGATTTTATGTCATATGGGTCGTGACAAAATTTGCCGAATTGTATTCATTTAAATGCCCTCGTTTCATGTAAACAAATAATTTCATTAATTGTCATTGTTCTATATTACACTCTCTTTGTCCCACTATAAGTGATCAAATTTTTCATTTTCGAATGTTCTACAATAAGTAATTGATTTATATTTTAAAAAAAACAAAATATTTATTTCTCTTACTTTATCTCTATTTTTCTCTTTTAATTTATTTTTTCTATTCAATTAAATAAACATTATTTTCTTAAACACCATGCTCAAAAGAAATAGTCATTAATTGCATAATTTAAATATTAATGACTGAACCCATATTTAAAACTGGACCCATACTAATGTGTGAAAGAGCAGTAGCTTTGCCAATACAATTAATTTTATCAGAGCAATTAATGCAATTTGAAAAAATGATTCAATGCTGCCTTGGTCAATAACGACGAATAAACATAGATCCCATTACCAGTGCGGAATTTTAATGTGGTGTCCTTTTTATAATTATATACTCCCTCCGTCCACGAATAGGTGTCCCGGTCAGCAATTTTCATCCGTCCGCCATTAGAAGTCCCGATTAGACATTTTATCTTGAGAGTATAAAAAATGATCCCATTGTTCCCTTAATTTAGAAGTTGCAATTAATTTTAATCCACTTTGATTGCAATTTCTCACTCTCTCTCTTAATGTTAGATTTCGTTATTCCAAAGAATAAAGCAAATAATAATATAAATGGGTCCCACATTCCACTATCACACAATTTAATTATTACACTCAAACTTTTCTTAAAACCCGCACCTAACTCAACCGGGACTCCTATTCGCGGACGGAAGGAGTACTAGGATTTTTTTTCTTGTCTAAAGATGTAAACAAAAGTTCGGAATTTATAACATGTAATGCTTCATTGCTATTTACTTAATTAAATTGTAAAAAGAATTGTTAATAGTATTCCCTCATTTCCTTTGGTTGTGCGGAATTTCATACGAATTTTATTTAGTGTATCAAGTAAAGAAAATAAAGTAAGAGATTATGAATAAAAAAAGATAAATATTTTTTTAATATTAATAATGAGTCAGTTTAATTAGAATAAATTAAGAAAAAAAAGTAAGTCATAGGGGTTTGAGTATTATTGTTCAATTAACATTACGCCCAAGTGAGATGGGTCTCAAAGAAAAAAAATACATTGAAATCTTACGAAAATTAAGTTATGCGTAAAAACATTGAGTATAAGAATTGCGTAAAAACATTTGATTAAATTCCTACATTATACATAATCCACTATAATAATTATTTATAAATTATTGTTCAATACAAATTCAACAGGCCACGAGATAAATTGTTGTTGAATAAAGAGTGACTATTGATAAAATAATATAAATAATTTTTTTTTTCTTATTATTATTATTATTATTATTATTATTATTATTATTATTATTATTATTATTATTATTATTATTATTATTATTATTAGGCCTGCTTTCTTATGTTATTTATATCGTTTCACGAATTTACGGTGACACATTCTGCATCAATTACAGTAGTCCTTCATCTTGGTAGACCATTTTATATTTTTGTTTCTTTCAGTTAATACTCCCTCCGTCTCACTGAGATAGTCCCACTTTGACTCGGCACGGATTTTAAGAAATGTGACGAAAAGTGAGTTGAAAAAGTTGGTGGGATGTGGGTCCTACTATTAAAGTATTAGTTTTATAATAAAATGTGAGTATGAATGAGTTGGTGGAATATGAGGTCCATTATCAAAAATAGTAAAAATGAAATGAGACAAACTTTATGGGATAAACGGAAATAGAAAAATGGGACAATCTTTATGGGACGGAGGGAGTACATGATCCTGTTCACTCAATCTCCGTGAACCATCGGAAGAAGGGCTAATTGCAAATATATCTTAATGTGTATTTTTCGTATCCTCTATATATAATAAATATATTGATAACTTTCATTTAATTATATTGTGAGTGCACATGTCATAATGAATCAAAAGTTCAATTATCTCGTAAACTTACTATGATAAAAGATAGGCTCTTTTTCGCATAACTTAAGAACTTTGGTAATCAATTGAAAAGAAAATTCTTACTACAAATATGTGGTCAATGGTAGTGACAGAGTTCATCAATGGACAATGAGGAATACAAAAAATTGACGACAAATCACATCTAGAGTAATATTTTTTTCATTAGATCCTTTATAAATTTTTGGTTCATTAAGTCCTTATACTAATGCATTTTAATTTAAGAGGTTTTTATATAATGGACTCAAAATTTAATTAATTTTCCTTGAATTAGTTATAAAAAATCTTGTATTTTTAACTCTCTGGCCATGTTTGGTTGCCGTGAAAGTAAAGTTGGCAAGGAAAATGATTCCTAGGAAAATAAATCATTGGAATATGATTCCTAACAACTTAACTTTCTTGTGTTTGGAAAATATCAAGATTTTAAATTTCATATTTGATTAAATAATAACAATAATTTTGATATTATAATAAGATTCCTTTAATAAATTATTAATTAAAAAAATTATAATATATTATTATATATAAACATATCCTTGTAATTTAAATATTTATTGATATTATAATTGAATAAAATTTATAATTTCAACATTTCATTAAGCTTTGTTAATTAATTAGTTTATAAATGGCAATAACATTTTATTATTAATAGTATTATGATACATAATTTAAATAATTATATTAGTAATTATTAATAATTATAAATATTATAATAATATAATAATATAATAATAATTATTATAGTTATAGTGTAATTTATAGTTATTTATTATAATTAAATTAAGTAGAGTAAGATTCATAATTTTTAAATTATTTTTTAAAAAAATCTTTATTTATTTAATAATAATAATAATAACCATGTTTGGTTGCCGGGAAAGTAAAGTTGTGGCAAGGAAAATGATTCCTAGGAAAATAAATCCTTGGAATATGATTCCTAACAACTTAACTTTCTTGTGTTTGGAAAATATCAAGATTTTAAATTTCATATTTGATTAAATAATAACAATAATTTTGATATTATAATAAGATTCCTTTAATAAATTATTAATTAAAAAAATTATAATATATTATTATATATAAACATATTCTTGTAATTTTAAATATTTATTGATATTATAATTGAATAAAATTTATAATTTCAAAGTTTCATTAAGCTTTGTTAATTAATTAGTTTATAAATGGTAATAACATTTTATTATTAATAGTATTATGATACATAATTTAAATAATTATATTAGTAATTATTAATAATTATAAATATTATAATAATATAATAATAATTATTATAGTTATAGTGTAATTTATAGTTATTTTTTAAATTATAAATATTATAATAATATAATAATAATAATAATAATAATAATAATAATAATAATAACTAAGTTGTATAAGATTGAACTTATTAAATAATTAAATATGTAATAATCCAAAAACTGGGAAAAAGTTGTACTCCATTTAGAATCCTGGAAAGTTGTACTAACACTTTCCTTGTTCCGGGATTTTAATTACTTTCCCAGTTTGATAAAACCGAAACAAACACAAGAATTTAAAATTTAAGGAATCAAATTACTTTCCCAGACAGAATCCGTGCAACCAAACATGGCCTCTATGTTTCCCATTATGTGTCCCAATTTTTCATTTTGGTTCGTCTCATATTTATTATCCCACTTCACTTTTACCGCTTTTGGTACGAGACCTAACATTCCACTAACTTATTTTCACGCACATTTTATTATAAAACTAATATATAAAAGTAAGACTCATATTCCGTTAATTTTTCAACTCACATTTTTATTACATTTCTTAAAACCCATCAAAATGAAACACATATTTGGGACGTAGGAAGTAAAAGTAATTCAATTGCAACATCGACTAAAGAATACTGGGAATTTGGAAAAATAATTGATATTATTAGTTATCAATTTTCTAAATTTATCATTTTCCAATGATTTTTTAGTTGAAATTGCAACTAAAATAATTTTAAAATAAATTGAAAAAAAAATAAAAATAATAAATAAATAACACCAGAAAAATTGATTAAATTATGAAAATAAACATTCAACTATAGAACCTCATAAATAAAAATACATTCGTATAAAAATTTAATAAAAATTGTTAAAGGACCTTATGAAACAAAATGCATTAATAGAAGGATTTTGCTGTGGGATCTAGAAAGAGATTGGAACATGAAAAATCACAAAAAAAATTGTCTGGACCATCATGGTTTTCACGAGGCAAAGATGAAAAATTGTCTCGACCATCATGGTATCTCTGCAGAAAGCAGATGTTAATCATGAAATTTATTTCCTTGATTTAGCTTTAATATTTTCAATTGCATCACTGTATATATACCAAGTTTGAAACGATAAAACTGAACACACATAGTGTGCTATTACAAAATTTAAATTGTAATTTGAATTGACTAGACCACCAAGTCTTTGACCTAAATTAAAAGAGTATTCTATTAATTTACTCACGATAAATCTATACCAACTCAAATCGAACAAAAACTACAAGCTCATCTAGATACCATTGTTGATGAAAAAGACTTGAAGCAAATGGGTTATACTTGTTCCCCAGTATTAAAATCTATTTGGATTATCTTGTTGTTAGTCACTCCTTTTTAAATTGACTTATAATCAATAGTTGTTATGACAAATAAATTGTTACTCCTACAACTTTTTTTGAAGACTACACTCATGATATGTTGTTGTAAGCCACAACAAGATTTCACTTAACTAAAAATAGAAGAAATCAACTTTATATGGCCCCATATTGCTATAATCTGCTTCACCAATCTCTCTCTCCTTTGATTAAGATAAAAAGATTAATTGTGTTTTGTCTAGTTTTTAGCCAACAAGATGAGTTCTCAACTAATTTAATAGGCCATAAAAGAGATATGAAGAAATGAACTATCATTTCAGTAGAGTTAGCACATTTGTCGATTTTTTCCTTTTTTTAGCCCGTTTACTCTCTCTAGTTCGAAACAAATAATAAATAAGTAAATTTTTAGGCCAAAATGTAGGGGGAGAAGTGAGCAAATTGATCGGTGGAAAGTGACAACTCAGTTGAAAATGTCTTTTGCATACGTACTATGTGTGATGTGTTTGTGATTGTGGTCTAAATTTGTAGTAATAATGTTGGAACCTTAATCGATATCCTAGGCCATGGCTTATACTGCTATAGCAATAAATCATATCCTATTCAAAACAATTAATCGAATTTTGTGATGATTTGGATTTGTGCCCTTGTAGAAATTTGTTAGGGAGGTATTTTAATACTCCTTTCAACCCATAAAAATATGAACCTTTGAAATGATACGAGAATTAATGCACAATTAATAAATAACAGAGAAGAAAAAAAGAGTAGTTAAAATAGTATTAGTGGATAGCGAGACCAGGATTATTATTAGTGTGTTATGAGTTGTAATGGTGGGTCATATTGGTATAAGTTGTAAATAAATTGAGCGGTGGACAACTTTCCATAAATGGAAATGCCCACATTTTTAAAGGACGAATGGAAATAGAAAGTGTACATATTTTTATGGGACGGATGAAGTATCAAATTATAAATAATTTTACAACGACTGCAATGAAATCCTAACTGCATAGTAATATATCATAAGCTGAAAAAAATAATATTATGGGATATGAAAAATGATACTCCTACGGAGTTACAATGTTGTTTGATTGCTGTTTATAAATAATTTTACGACGAATCCAATGAAATCATAATTGCATGATATTAAATCAAATGCCGAAAAATTATATTATAGGATATGAAAAATGATACCCCCTAGCTTCGTACGTTCCTCAATTTTTGTCCACTTATGTCATTTATATATGTTCCACATCTATTGTCCACATTAACATTTACCATTAATGGTTACTGGTCAGTATGTTACACATCCCACCAACTCATTACACTCACAATTTATTACACAACAAATATATAAAAATAAGACCCACATTTCATTAACTTTTTCAATCCATTTTTATTTACATTTTGTTAAAATCTATTCTCACTACAAAGTGGACTAAAATGGAGGAATGAGGGAGTATAGAGTTGCAGTATTTTTTGTATTGCTGTTTAAATCAGCAATGAGATACTTCTTTTGTTCCACAGTAGAAGTCACATTTGCTAGTTCGATCCGTAGGTCTCACATTCCACTAACTTACTTCACTCACATTTTATTATAAAATCAATATAAAAAAATGGATCTACTTTTCTATCTTACTATTTTTTTCAATTTCTTAAGACCCGTGTCCACACAATTATATTGCGGGACGGAGGGAGTATATCCGCGTATGCATATGCATACGCGAGACTTGAGTCCCATCTTATCAAAAAGTCTAGCATTGACAAGAGATTTATAAGGATCTTTATCTTAACAAAAAATGAGACTTTACACTTGTTTTCAACGAGAGCCACAAATATGATCATGATCGTTACCCATGCCATTGTATTTTGCTCCACATCATTTCAACATCCATAATATTCTTGTCTCTCTCTCTGACTAATATACTATATGTATACACTCATGTGTTTCTCTCACACGAAGATTTTGCTGTTAATTCTGTTAACTCACTAGCAATATGTTTTCTCAGGTGGCAACAAAAGATGTCTCCCACTAACACACTGCTCCTCACATGCACTTCCCTTTTCCTGTCCTCCTTAATTTGCCAAGAAAATTTTTTAGATTTTGAATCTAAGGATATTGTTGTTTTATATTGTCTAATTTGAAATCAACTTTCAAGTAAATGTGAATTACTAGAGGTAAGGTTTAACCAAAAAATCCACCTACAAATTTATTTTCAAATCCGATATAGTACCGCTCTAAAGAGAACAAGCAACTACCTCTGTCCAACAATACAAGGCCAATTTGACTGGGCACAGGTTTTAAGATAGTACAAAGTGAATAGAAAAAATTAGTGAAAGATAAGTTCTAGTACTTCTTTTTACATATTAATTAATTTTATAATGAGATGCGAGTGAAATAAAAATAATGAAATGTGGGGTTCATTACTAAAAGTAATAAAAAAGCAAGTGAATATTTATCGGTGGACGGACAAAAATAGTATAATGAAATATTTATCGGTGAACGGAGGTAGGGAGTAAGTGTTAATTATGACTCCTCAAATATACACAAAATATAATGATTATTGCATGTGAAATTTCAAGAAAAAGATATCAGAAAAATACAATATGTTCAAAAACACCAAAGAAGATTCAATCATTGGACAGAAGCATATCTGTATTTTTCAAAAAAATTTGGTAGGCATGCCATCTTTGTTGGTTAGCCTATGAGAGATAATATATTTATTTATTCTTTATTGTCTAGTAAATAACCTATGACTATACTAAAAGATTAAAATAAATTTCTCCTCTTAATTAAGAACATCCTAATTAGAATACAGGAGATTAGATCATAGTTTACACTCTTTAGATTAATTGGTCTACAAATTATTGGTATTCGTCAAGTGCGTGAATGAAAGGGAGACAAGCCACTTTCATAACAAAATATTCACTGCTTATCTGTGCGAACATTATTAACTAATCACATTAACATTGAGTTTATATATATATATTACGTTGAGAAGATAACATAAGTTATATCAATTCAAGAAATTATTACACAATCTAAACTCAAAATCGTCTCACATTAATTTTGAAAACAAAATAAAATCTCACTCACATAGCTATCTTATAAACTCAAAATCCTCTCACATTAATTGTGAAAACAAAATAAAATCTCACTCACATGACTATCTTACAACCAAAGAATATATGGTCTACAAATTTAAACATGAGAATAAAAGGAAATTTTCAATGGATTTGCATTTAAATTAACACTTGCGTGTTAGAGCATCATCAACGCTGACTTACCTAAGAGCTAGGCCCATGCCATCGGCATAGCATGCGATGAGCTCGCATAGCATGTGACGAGCTCGCTGTTGTGCTCATGCCGTCGGCACGAGCTCACTCTTGCAGGCAAGTGCCAGCTCGCTAGGATAGATTCACACGCCCAGCCACGTGGCGAGCCATGGGCTGGGCATGACGCCCACTCGTCCCCCCCCCCAGAGTGGACGTCGTTTTAATGCATAATTCATAAAAAAATCAGAAAAAAAAAAATCCTTTTTTTCCACTTCACAAAATAGAGCCTTTTGTGATCCTTTTTTGTTGATTTTTTTATTCTCCATTCATCCAAATCATCTATAAATACTCCCATTCACCACCCATTTTTTACATCAAACCAAACTATCTCTCACTTGTTTTTCTCAATTCAAGTATGTTTAGAGGAAGGAGACGAAACAGACCTAATCAAGTGACCACCAACCCCCACAACTCTTTAATGGGATTCTTGTTCAGGGCCATAGCGGCCGACACTTCCATTATGTTGTTGTAAGAACGAGCGATACGTCACCAAATAATTGCACTCCTCATGTCTCGTTTGAACATGCCGCTACTGCCACAAGAGTAGTTTTTAATTTTTTCTTACTATGATTTTAATGTTAGAATTTTGTATACAAGAAATCACATTTCGAGTGATTACATGTTGTAAAAACTCTTATTTTATTTTCCAAGGAGTAAAACAGATTATTTTTGTTATATTGATTGTTATGTTTTACATTTAATGGTTGTTTTCACATGTTTAAATGTATAAAGAAACTTAACAAGTCTAAGTCTTTGTTTTAGTAGACCGATTGTGGGTGTCGTCCACTTTAAGGTAACACGGTCAGTTCTAAACAAAAAATAATAATAAGCAGAATTTCTAAGCCTTACTGAAATAAGATGACATTTTATCGTGCGGGTTTTTCGTAACCCTATAATCCTGATATCTTGGATAGTGTTGGTTAATATCTAGCGTTGCTAGGATTGCTATTATATTGAAACACGCACCTGATGAGTTTGGTTTGATAATGTCCTCAAGAGGAGCTTGAAACAAGGTTTTATTATTCAGAACTTAGCTAGTTGGATATTCCATGAATAATAAATAAGTGTTTCTTGCTAAGTCTACTCTTGGAATTAAAAAGATATTAATTAATTAAGTCTATAAGAGATATTAATTAATTAATGGATATTTATATCTTAAGCGTGGAAAATAACCTTTTAAAAGTGAAAACCCAAATTACTTGTAATTTCAGATTTGGATGGATAATTCAATATTATTACTGTAGTGGCTGATATTTATATTTCAATATAGACTTGTATTAAATTGTATGTTCAATTTATTTTGAAGAGCTAACTTAGTGAGGCCACATTCAAACCTCCATAGACCCCTTACTAGGCTCAATATGCAACTTAATATAAATAGAAGAATAAAGGAGAGATAGAGATACTTTTTACACTGCAATTTCGACTCCCTCTCTCTTACTGAAGGAATCAAAATTTCTCCCTCTCCAACTTTGTATGTGAGTTCTGTCTTCTTTATTTAAGTCCTAGTATTTTAATAAAATCGGCCCACCCTAATATCGAAATACAGTTCGGAAACCAGTCAGAAGATTTATAGTCAAGTATTGAAGATCATCACGTGGAGAAGTAGCAAGCTATCTTCGATTCTTTGCAGAATCAAGAAGGTATAATTTCCTCACCATTGAATAGCATGTTTTAGGTTTGAATTAATCAAAATCATGTTTTAGTTCAAGTTTTGAGCACGATACATGTGATCATTGCACGGATAGCTTTTGTCTAAATAATCTGCTAAATAGATCTAATTCTCCTATTTATTTGCGTTTTTGCTGCCAAACCCATCATTTAAATTATGTAATTTTAATGTCAGTTTAAATTTTTAGGATTTAAATTATGTACTCTTTAATTTTTAGAATTTTACTTATGTAATTTTAATTTTTCAAGAATTTGTGATGGTATTTCGGATTATTTTAATGAAGTTAATTATTAATGAAATGTTAAGAGTAACTGTAATTTATAAATTGAATTATAGAATAGTGGGATTCATAAAATTTTAAATTTTAACCAAACCAAATTTATTATAGTAGCGATGCCGATGATAGAGAAAAAACAGACGTGAACAACAACGTAAAAAGAAGTCATGCCAACTCTATTAGGTATAATTGCTGCTCACCTTTATCTTCCTCTCTAACTCCCACTCCCACACACACTCTCTCTCTTTAAATTCAAAATGTCAGAACTCAAAACATAAAAAAAATTAAGACAAATCAGCACAAGGTGACGATGATGTGCGTCTACCGGGATTGGTGACTCTATAATTTTTTTGGTAATGGAAACGGACAACGCCCGGACAAGACTACATACTACCGATCATAAGAAATTCCTGACCTATCATGTAATAACCAAATAGCAAGACATGTAGGCGGCTGTTCAAGAACATGCACTCCTCTCTTGAAGTTGTATGCATGCTGTGACAAGAAATCTGCAGCAACATTTCGTTCTCAATGCACATGTCTCAATGATGCCGAATCACACTCTAGCAATAAGCTACCAATCTTTTCCACTATCGCACGACATCTGACATTCACCTCAAATTTCCTTGTAATCATAGCGACAACTATAAGATTGTCGCTCTCTACCTCCAACATTCTTATTCCTAGCGTTTTTGCAATTTCTAAAACATGAAAACTGCACCAAATTAAGGGAGAAGAATAGAACATACTCCGATGTTTGTGACAAACCCTTGTCTCTACTATCCTGAAACATAACAGAAAAGTCCTTCCCCATATGCACTTCTCCAAGGAAGCATCCGTGTTCTGTTTCAACATAGTCGACAATGGTGGTTGCCAGAAGACTGCTGGGGTTTGGTGCCCCTTGCACAGCGGAAGACTTGTACAAAACAAATAAATCAGACACGGATCTATTTGACCGATTATGCGATTAATCAATTCACATGTTAAACAAATAATTGCATGCTAGAACGCAAATAATTCATGCTTAAAGAAAGTAAATCCTAAACATGAATTCTACGGTTTAGAGTTACCGATTTGATTCTCCAAAGAATCGTCGATTGCTCGCACCTTCTCCACGTGATGATCTTCAATACTAGACCACGGATCTTCTCTCTGGTTCCCGAACTGTATCTCGATATCGGGGTGGGCTGATCTTATTAAAATATTACTTAGGACTCGAATAAAGAAGACGAAGAAATCCTTTTAGAAAAAGGAGTAGAAATCGAAATCTCCTTCAGCTGGAGATTTTCGAAATTTTCGAAAATTTTATGAAATAAAATTGTGATTATTCTGTCTTCCTTTATTCTCCTATTTATATTAAGTTCCTTATGGGCCCAGACAGGATCTATGGAAGGTTTTGGATATGGGCTCGCCCAATTAGCTTTACTAATTAAATTGAACCCACAATTTAATACAAGCTTATATTGGAATATTACGAGCAGCCACTACAGAAGTAATATTGAACTCTCCCCATCCAAATCCGAAATTACAAGTAATCCGGGTTTCCACTTTTATTATTTATTTC
>NC_062966.1:6218434-6243487 GCF_023119035.1 Salvia hispanica
ACCCCCTCACGCGCACTCCCTATCATCGCCAAACGGTAAAAAGTAAATATTCCGGCAAATTCCTAGGTGGGAAAAATGGCAATTTTTTTTTAATCTTGCACCGCCCCGGGGGGATCTCAGAATACTCACCGAAAAAGTGTTAAAAATTTTTAAATTTGTTTTTAAAAAATTTAAAAAGAAAACCCAAAACAAAGAAAAAAATTAATCTTAAAATATTTTCGAAACCCCAAGCCCCTGGGGGGGAAATTGTTTTGTCTCATCTATAAATCCTCGACCTGGGAAATTGGCGTTTCAACTTTGATTTTTTTTGGTGTGGTATTATGAGTTGCAAGGGGGAGGCGAGATTTTTGGATCAAATTTTTGGAGGGATGTTAGATATTTTCGAAATTCAAAACTTACCTTATGGGGAGGCGTACGGTTGCTTACATCACTCCTGCAACCGTCCCCCTTTCCTTATCTAAAAAATATTCTAATTTTCTTTCTTTTCTTTTCATACAAAACCGACCTTCTCTCTCATCTTTTCTCTCCCCAAACAAGTTTTTCTGTCACAATACCCACACTCTTTCCCAACCCCAAAATTTTCCCAATTTCCCCGTGTTTTTGGGGGAATAGACCATGAAAAAGGCACTAGCGCACACCACAAAAAAGGGGAAACCCCCCCCCGGGCCACCAGCCGGCGTTTTACCAAAGCCCCGGGCAACCCGGTTCTGAAATTTTTGGTTGTTGCGCAAGCAACCTTCCATTCATCCCCGTACAAAAACAAAAGGCGGCCGGGTTTTTCGGAGTGTTCGAGGGAAAGCCTACCACCCCCCGGACCCCGGGAGAGGCATCGTTTTTGGGAAGAAATTGACAAAAAAAATTGGGGAAAAAGGAAGAAGAGGCAAGGAGTTTTTTCCCCTTTTCTTCTCGGCAATGCAAAAGGAAAACCCCCCGGAGCCACCCGGCACCCAACCCCGCCCCCAAAAAAACCCCGGAAGAAATGACGGCCCAACCCTCTATCTCACATATGATGTCGGGGAAACCCTGTGTTTGGTTGTTGAGGGGGAAACCCCGTTTGTGTTTGCTGAGGGGGGAACCCCGTTTGTGTCTGATGCGAGGGAAACCCCGAGTTTTGTTGTGAGGAAACCAAAAAAATTCCGGGGAAAAACCCCCGGTTTTTGGGGGGGAACCCCCTTTTTGGTTTCATGCGGGGGAAAACCCCCGGGAGTTTTGTTGGGGGGAAACCCAAAAAATTCCAAGGGGGAAACCCGTGTTTTTCCTAAGGGGGAAGCCCCCTAAAATGGCCCGTGGGGAGAAAAACCCCGTTAATGGGGGAAGTGCGGGACCCCGGGAAAGAAGGGTAAGGAGATTGTGGATTTAATAGATGAGCTGGAGGGTGATGAAACACCCTTAAAGGAGAAATTTTCGGGAGAAAAAGGGGAAAACCAAACGGCAGAGGTAGATGACCTCCCCCAGCCCAAAAAGCCGGAATCCCCCCGGGGCCGGAGGGGGAGGAGGGGGAGATTTCTGGGTCTAAAGGGGAAATTGAAAGGAAGAACGCCGTTTCCCCGGGGCAAAGCAAAAAGGGAAGCATGCGGCCACCCCCCGGCCCCGGAAGTCAAAAAGAACTATTTCCCACCCGGGGGGTTTGAAACTCCTCCCCAAACCAAATTTTCTTACACAAAGGGAAAACCGGGGGGCCCCAAAGGGGTAGTCCCCACCGAAGTAAAACAAGGGGAGCCCAAGCGGGAGGGGGTACCCAACTTTGAACGGTTTGAGATATGGATCCCAAAAAATCCGGGAGTCCTGGAGAAGTTTGATGATTTCATGGGGAGCACAAATTTATAAAGAAATGACCCAAAGGGGGGAAATTGGTGAAGTGGGAAACCCGCTATGATTCGAGACCCTAAAAAATTTTTAAATCGGAGGAAGAGTTCCTTTCCATATTGGACATGGGTTTTTGGGAATGGTTTTTGGATCACGGGGGCCCATGAGATCCCTTTTGGTAGAAGGGGCCGGTTTTTCTCCCTTTCAATTCAAGGCTACTACGGACCGAACCATTCAATCTCCTTCCGCTGTTCACCTTTAAAGATCTGAGGTATGGAGAGGGGGTCCTGAATGGGGTTGTTTACAAACGAAGAGGAAGAAGGGAATATGGAATGAGGGGATGTTGGGCCCACTAAGAACACTCCAGTTTGCACCGTTCCGGGCCGTGGGGGGCAAAACACACGAAAGGAGGGGAACCTTTAAGACCGGTTTTTTTCAAAGGCTTCCCATCACAAACCCCCTTCCAGATTTCTCAAGAGTTCATGGGCACAAGCCCGGGGTCCCGCCGTTTAGCCCTCACCACTACCACTTTACTTCCCCCGGTGCATGGCCAAGAGGGATCAAAGTCCACCCGGCCTCCCCCGGCCACAAGCTTCCCTTCCTGTTTTCGGAACCCTTCCCGCCACCCTATCCCCCATCTTCCGGGCCCCCAAAAAGCCGCAACTTCATTATGAAGATTGCCAAGGCCCCCATTTGTGCTTATGTGCGAAACTCCGGCTATTCCTGGAATACTTCTTCAACAAGAACCTCTTTTTACATGGATGGAGAGAAAACTTGTTTTTATAAGATTGGGAGACCAAAGGTGTGGTGAAAGAGAACCCGGGAGTGGAAGCACCCGGGGGCCCTGGGTAAAGGGGGAGCGGGGGAAGTTTATGGAACTTAGGGGAGGAAAACATGGAAGTGCGGCCCCAGATCGGGTCAAGGGGAGTATTGATGTCCTTTTCCGAGCGTTTATCGGGTAAAATGAAAGGATGGGGACGCGGTCAGGTTGATGAAGAAAATGGCGAGGGCTAGGGGAAATTTTCCAGGGCCCGGAAAGGTTGCCTTTCCCCCACCCGGAAAAGGGGGCCCCCGGGGGGCCCCCCTCAAAGGGGGTTCATCTCTCCGGGGGGACCCCCATCCGCGTCAAAGCCTTTTGGTAGCCCATTTTCGTCCCAAAATCCCTTTTGTGCTGGTCAAGGGAAAAAGCCCCTATCAAAGAAACCCGGGTAGAGGGAAAAGGAATGGGGTCGGGAAAAAAAAGTCAAAACAAAACCCCCCCTGTACCCCCGGGGCCGGGCCCCCCGGGGCGAATGATCCCCCTTTCCCCCGGGGGACCAAGTAATTTTACATTTCGGTTTTACTTCTCTGTTTTCTTTTCTTGTGCATATTTATGTTTGTGTGTTTTTTTATGCTGAGCGTGTTTATATTTGTTTATGTGTGTGATCTCCCACTTAGCCCAATTCTTGGTCTAAGTGTGAGAAGTTTTTGTTTGTTTAGCATGTTTGCTTTTTGTTCAGTAATTGTGTCTTCTCCCACTTAGCCCGGTGCCCGGTCTAAGTGTGAGAAGTTTCTTTTGTATGTTAGCCTGGTGCCCGGTCTAAGTCTGAGAAGTTTCTTTTGTATGTTTTTGTATGTGTTTAAGTGTTTTGTGAAATTTGTTTTATTTTCTATGTTTTGTTTTGTCGTATGCACCAACTTCCCTGTTTTCCCCCTTCACTAGGATAGCTTGGAGACAAGCAGTGTTTTTAGCATGATCTGGTGAAAATAATAAGGCAAGATTCCCTTAGTGAGAGTAATTGAAGATAGGACGCACTACAACTTTGAGGCCCCTTTCCTTAATAAGCTTAAATCGGTTTGGAAGAAGTAAGAACGATAGAAAATGTCTTAGCTGACCTAGTTGTGAAGCTCCATTATATAAGTGAGTTATAAGCCTAAATACTGTGTGCTAACATGTAAAAAAAGGGGCTACCATCTGATGCTTAGGGAGAGAATATAGAAAGGAGGAAATAGTGGAGAAAAGAAAATAATCTGGAGGTATAAGCTGGAAGAAGTCCAGGGGAGGAATAAAAATAAAAATAAAAACTTGGAGGTGTAAGCTGGACAAAGTCCAGAAAAATGAGGAGGTATAAGCTGGACGAAGTCCAGGAAAAATAAAAATTAAGGGAAAAAGGAGGTTTAGAAAGGAGAAATTCTCATAACCAAGGCATCAGTGGTAGGGAAATACTTAAGAGTGATCGATCCTAACATCCCTGGTGAGGAATGAGTGATCGAGTGAACCCAACAATTGGCAAAGCTATAGGCTATCTTGACAAACTGACAGACCGACTAGGTGGATAGGGAAGGGGAGGATTTGAAGAGTGTAGACTATCGGATTGACCTTAAGCTTGTGGGGACGGCCGCTTAAAAGTTTGAGCTAGTTCATGCATATGTGTTATTTTCTTTAAGTATGTGTTTTCTCTTTGTCGGGTCAGTAGTGTGTCTAAGTCTAGGAGTTTATGTGTCTTTAGGGTCAGTCATAAGATAACCATGCATTGAAATTCTCCTTATCTCTTTTTATTGTCTTTATACTTGAGGACAAGTATTGTTTAAGTGTGAGCAGTTTGATAAGGCTAATTTCATGCATTGGTTATGAGGTTAATTCAAACAATTTCTTGGGTCTAACACAACTTTTAAGTCAGGTGTGTAGAAGAAATCGTCAGATCCAGGAAGGAAGGAAGAAAATCACCTGGTGAAGGAGTTTGGCGAGAAAGTGAGCAGAAATTGCCAGATGGAGGAGACTGCTAGATGGAGGGCAAAGAAGGGAATTCAAGAAGATTCTAGAAGATCACCTCCACGTGTATAAATAAAGAGCACGCAACACACAATAAAAGGGGGACATCATCTCTCACATTTTTTCTCTTAGCTCACTTTTCACAAACTTCTACACATACACTTGGGGGATATCGGAAATTCAGGGGTTTGGGGTTTGTCTTTTGAGTTACCGTTGTGTACCACCGTCTTCATGTGAGGTGAAGAAACAATTTACCCCTTTCGTTTTAATTTATGCCCTGAATTTTCCCGAGTCTTCGTTGTTCGAAGCTCGGCGTTTATTTTGTTGCTGAAACCTTGTTGAATTCTGAATCGTTAGCCATGGAAGTTTATGTTCTGTTTTCATTTTATATTTGCGTTGATTGTTGCTTTGCTTTGGATGTTTTTTGCTCTTGATTTGTTTTGTTGAAGTAGGATTGTGTTGGAATTGTAGTTGATCGGTTGGATTTGGTTAGATCGGAGTGATCGGAGATGAAATTTGCTATGGTTTGTGGTGGATGGCTTGGATCTAGAGCGGATGAAGCATCTGATGTTATCTGTTGAATTCTGCATGTGTTTTGAAGTTTAGCTCCTGTTTTCTCATTTACCTCGTCTAGTGGTAGTAGATCTGTTCTATCTTCTTAGGTAATCGTAATTTGATTGTTCAATTCAACATGCTCTGTTCCGATTTGATGTTTTACTCAGTTTTCTGCATTTGTGACCATGGATCATTGGTGAAGATGAAACTAGTTGTTAGTTAAATTCATAGTTAGTTATTTGCAGCCTTTCATTCGTACCTTTGCCGGTTTTGGAAATGGTCCCCACAGTCTGTTATTAGTCGGTCTAGTCATTTTAGGAAAGTTGTTGACTAGGTCTGGTAAATTTCGTCGTTGAAGTATTCCTCTGTTTAAATCTATGTTTTCGTCATGCCTGTTTTCGTTATATTTTTCTTTTCCTAGGTCTAGCTGTTAAAATAGATCATTTGCATTTCACGAGTCTAGTAGTCAAGTTCTCAACCTAAGTTTGCGTGACAGCAGCCAAACCAGTCCAAAATTCTCTTAACTCTCACTCGCATCCTATCTGTCTCTGTCGGTTCGACCCTTGCTTCTCTATGCTAGTTACAGTGTAGTGGGTTGAGGTATTATTTTCTTTGACAGCAGGCTGAAGATGAGTCCAATGACCGTGATCTTCTGGTTATTGAGTTCCTAGATTTTTGCAGTCTAGTAGATTTCCTTGACCTGAGGATTATGAATTAATTGATATGTATTGTGCTCTCAGTCCGACCTCTCAGCCACCACCTCGAATCACTTTCTCCATATCATCACATGTGTCTTTCAGGAGTTTTGCATTTTTGCTGTCTGCATAGCATAAAAGGGAATTGTGCTCTGCACTGATTGAGCTAAGATGACCCTCCCTGCTAATGACATTCTACCGACGTTCCAATTCACTATTTTCCCCTTCATTTTATCAACAATATAAGCATATGTATTCTTATTCACCCTTCTATGCAATAAGGGGACTCCTAGGTATTTACCCATGCTCTCCACTTCACGCACTCCCAATAACTCTTTTAAGTTTCTCCGAGTTGCATTTTTCACATTTTTGGAGAAGGATATGGTAGTCTTTGTAGTACTAACTTTCATACTTGAGCTTGTGCAATACTCATCCAGTACATGTTCAATATTCTCAGCAGTGACTACATTAGCTTTCCCAAATAATAATAGATCATCCGCAAAAAATAAATGAGATAGGAGAGGGCCATTCTTACAATGTTTGAAAGGTTTACAGTCTCCTGCTTCAACTGATCGTGCAATTCTATGGGCAAGTCGTTTCATATAAAGAACAAAAAGGAAAGGAGAGAGCTAGCAACCTTGCCTTAAACCACGAGATGGTGTGAAGGAATATGTCATATGGTGCTTGTTGAAACACAAATCATAATCACATCGATAAGAGCTTCCGATAGACCGGGCTCATTCAGAGTATCATACAAAAATGCCCAACTTACTCGGTCATAAGCTTTTTCCAAATCGATCTTCAAAGCTATCACTCCATCCTTTTCCTTCATAGATCGCATAGTATGAATTGCCTCTTATGCAATCACGATATTATCAGCTATATGTCTCCCAGTCACAAAGCTCGATTGCGTGGGTCCGACAATAAGAGGCATAAGCTTCTTCAATCTGGTAGTTATAGTTTCCGTGACCAACTTATACACAACATTGCACAAAGAAATAGACTTAAATTAAGTGAGTGACTTTGGTACCTCTGTTTTAGGAATAAGAGAAATAAAAGTTTGATTCGTCCTTGCATTCATATCGGCCACCTCTAAAATTCGGATAAACTCAGCACTAATATTACCACCTACAATTTCCCAGTGCTTTTGATAAAAAAACTGTCTGTATCCCATCAACTCCCGGTTCCTTCTTAGGCTTCATTTCAAAGAGGTCAACCCGGACATCCTCTGCCGTGTATTGTTTTCGTATCTCCTCTGCATGCAACGAACTGATTGAGGGAAACAAACCGCGATGTACATATAAAGGTTGGTGTAGATTATCTTCACTATACAAGTCCCCATAGAAGGCCACAGCCATTGACTTGCTCACCTTGGTCTTGAACCCATTCGCCTTCTCCATTCCGAAACATCTCTATCATGTTACGTTTTCGACGTCTGATAGTTTGCAGATGAAAAAAAGATGTATTTCGGTCTCCAAGATGCACCCATTCATTGCGTGTTTTTTTATGCCACAAGGATTCTTCTCTCGACAAGATTTTGTCAAACTCCTCTTTTAACTCTATCTCAAGAGCATTAAGGCTAGGGACACCTCTATGCTCGAGGACTCTCTGAATACCTGCAATACAAGCCAATAGTACATTCTTTATTTTCAGGATTCTAAAAATTAAATTATTATTTTTGATTAAAACTCGAAACAAACGGCTGAATTCTAAAAATTAAGAAATTAAATTATTATTTTTTAATTAGAATCCTAACAAATAAATACGACTTTAATGGAAAAGGAGGGATTTCATAGTTACTGAGACTGTAAAAGTACTTCCTTCGTTCTGCAGTGGTAGAGTTTTTCACTATTTTGGTACGTTCCATAATAGTAGAGTCATTTCTTTTTCTAGCAAAATTCTACATATTTTTCCTCTCTCTTACTTTATTCTATATTTATTTGTCTACCTTTTTCATTTTAACTTTATTATTTTTTTACTTAATTCACTTAATATAATATTTTTTAAATTGCGTGACGAAAAGAAACATCTTCAATGTCGTTGGAGAACGGAAAAAGTACTTAATCGGTGAGCGGTTACTTTTTCATGGACATCATGTAAAGATTTATGTTACAAATTTAAAGTTTTCTACCATTGTTCTAGGCTTTAGCCTTCCTTTGAAATTTATCCTAGTACTCTATTATCTGGTGTACTTGATTCGCTCGTGTATCTACTAGTGCTACATACTTTTGCCGTCTCTATAAATTTGTCACCTATTTCTTCTTTTATCTGTCCTTAAAAAAATTTTACCTTTCATTTTTACCATTTTTGGTAGTGGTCTCTACCTTTCACTAACTCTTTTGCACCCACATGCCATCAACTTTTTCAACTCAGTTTTTATTACATTTCTTAAAACCCGTGCCGAGTTAAATGGTGACGAATTATTAACCATGAATAGTTCCCTACCATTTCATTAAAATGTCGAATAGTTAGAATAAGAAAATATTCAAATGTCGAATAGTTAGAATAAGAAAATATTCAACTTCTGTCAATGAAAGTGGAATTAATATCTTTAATTCTAATTTTTTGTAGCGGATAGTACTAGTTTATTTACAATTCAAAATATAGCTGTGTAACACAAAATTGATTAATAGAAATTAGATATACCGAAATACAGAAAGAGTGGAATTCAAATCCCAAATTGCAAATGAGTTACCCTCCTCTGTTTCAAAATTTAGCTGTGTAACACAAAATTGATTGTGAAAAATCAGATATACCGAAATATAGAAAGAGTGGAATCCAAATCCCAAATTGCAAATGAGTTACAGTCGCAGTCCCTACGTAACTGAGTCGTATTTTTTTTGAGATATTTTATCTCTCTTACTTCATTCTTTCATTCTTTCATTCTTTTATTCTTTTTGGCAAAAATTTCTTCTCTTTTACTTTAATCTCTCTTACTTCATTCTATCATTCACCTCTTTTTTTTTTTCCTTTCTACTTTATTCTCCATTTACTTAATCCATTTAAAACACTTTTTTCTTAAACTCTCGTGCCGAAAAGAACGCCTCTGCTACAGATAGGTGGGGGAAATACTCCCGCCGATCCATAATAGAAGTCACATTTGGTGTGGGCACGAATTTTAAGAAATGTAAAGAATAGTGAGTTGAAAAAGTTAGTAGAATATATGGTCCACTATTTTATATTGGTTTATAATAGAATCTCAGTGAAATGAGTTAATGGAATGCGTGACCTCATTACTATTTATTAGAATGGACCGAATTGGCAAAATGTGTTTTTTATTGTGGAACAAATCGAAATAGCAAAATGTGATTCTTATTATGGGACGGTAGAGTAAATTTAAGAACAATCAATAAGACCAAACCAATCAGAATTGGCCACGTGTCCAAAAAACGCAAAGTCTAATGACAGTCACTATTGGAAGAGGTGATGAGGTTTTTGTGGAGTACCCACACAAATATTAATTGCCACATTGAATTGCATTAAACAGCTGCTGCACTTGTATTCTTTTTTTATTTTCTCATTAATTTATTTTTCAAATCCCAAGGCCTATCTTTTCTCACCCTACTGCTGCAGACTCGGTAAAAGATTTTGACCACATAAACAAAATGTCTTATTTAAGCTTTTATATTGATATATTGTAGCACCATCCCAAGAAGAAATAATTTATTTGTACTGATATACTTCCGCCCTCAAGTTTCTAATTTTTTCCTTTTATGTGCATGCATTCATAAATGTTTTATTTTATTTTTATTTTCTAAGTATGTAAATTTCATATTTCATTAATTTACTTTATTTACAATTTATATAAAATATAGTAACTCTCATTCAACTAAATTTTTTTATTATTTTTTAATACAAAGTGAAACAATTTTTTAAAATTCGAGTCGATCGTCATTTGAATATTTATTAGTAGATGGATGAAGTACTATTGAGTACTATTTCCCTAATTATAAATGAGACGTTTCTTTTTAGTCGTTGTTTTGCGAAAATGATAACAAATACTCCCTCCGTTTCTTCATAATTGAGGCGGAACTTTTCGGCACGGAGTTTTAGAAATAAATGTTGGGTGTGTTAAATAAATAGATAAAAAAAGTAAGAAATGAGAAAAGGTAGAGAGAATAAAGTATAAGAGCATTCCCAACAGTTTCTCTAAAACCTCCCTTATTTCTCCCTAGCTCCTGCCACATCAGCGCCACATCAGCACCACAATTTATTCTCAGTTTTTAGCCAACTTTTAGCCAACTCGCTTCAATGGTTTCTCCTTATTTCTCCCTTATTTCTCCCTAACTCAACATTTCATTTTTACATCATCACTAATTTAATTGTTTTATTTTTGTATATAATAAAGCTAGCTAATTTAATTTATAAGACAAAACAAATAATAGTAATAAAGTTCGTTGTATTAAACACGGGTAAACATTACAACGAAGAAAATTAATAAAAAAAATAGTACAGGAATGGAAAAAAAAATTCAAAGTAAAAAAATTCAAGGGCGGTGGGCGCGGTTTCTATTTGCCCACAATTCTTCGATCATATCGTGTTGTAGAGAGAAAATAAATGAAGAGAGAAAAGGGATGAGGATGAGGAGAGAATGAAGAGAGAAAAAGGATGAGGATGGGGAGAGAATGAAGAGAAGGTGTGTATTTATAGGGGGAAATTAAAAAATAAAAAATAAAAAATATATTTATCGCCGAATTATCGCCCACAGGTGGTGGTCGGCGATAATCCGGCGATTTTTCGCCGGTTGGCGATAAAACGGGAGGAAAAATCGCCGAATTATCGCCGACCTCTCTCATTGGTCGGCGATAACTCGGCGATAGACGGCGAAAAAACGCCGACTTTTAGCCGGCACCATTGGGAGTGCTCTAAAGTGAATAAAGTAGAGAGAATAAGGAAAGAGAGAGTAAAGTAAGAAAGAGAAAAGAGTTACCGTATATGGAAATGACTCAACTATGAAGAAACTTGCCGAAATGGAAAAATGACTCAACTATGAAGAAACGGAGGGAGTAGTTAGAGTAGAAAAAAAGTAAAATAAGGAAGATGATAATAATGTAGATACGACTCTCATCTATATTATTCTCTTTCTTACTTTACTTTTTCTCAACTTTAACTATTTATTATCATTTTGCAAAACAACGGTCGGAAAGAAACGTCTCACTTATAATGAGTGATGTCCCAATTTAAATAAGATATTTTTTCTTTTTGGTGATAATTACTCTTTTTTCCTTTCACTTTCTTACTCTTTATTGCATTATATGTGATTGATTTCTTTTCAATACAAAATTTAAGAAAAAATAATACTCCTTCGTCCGTTCTATAAAAATAGAAACTTTTGGAAAGATAGGTAAAGTAAGAGGTATAAAGAAAAAGTAATTGAAATATTGTTAATGAATAAGGTCCACCTCAATATAAAGAAAATGAGTTACCAAAAATAGAAGTGAGCAAAAATGAAAAAAGTTTCTATTTTAATGGGATGGAGAGTGTATTTATTAAGTTAGTGGAAATGATGATTGAATAAAATAGAGATACACCGTCCGCCCGCGAAATGTTTTCTACATTTGACTCGGTATGTGGGTTCCACATTTATAAATTAGTTTTATACTTCCTCCGTCCCTGAAAATTATGAACAATTTTCTTTTTATTCCTTCCCTAAAAAGTATGACCATTCTAATTTTGAAAATTGTTTTCTTTGTAAAGAGGCGAGACTCATTTTCCACGAACAATACTTTAATTACTTTTTGTCTATCTCTCTCATACTTTACCAATTGTGCATTAAAACTCGTGCCGAACCAAATGTTCATACTCCCTCCGTCCTAAGATAAGTGACTTGTATTCCTTTTTGGGGTGTCCCACTATAAGTGACCTATTTCCATTTTTAGCAAAAAATCATCTCTTTTACTTTATTCTCTCTTCTCTCCTCTACTTTTCCCTCTCTCATACTTTACTCTCTCCACTTTAACTTATTTAAATACCATTCTTTAAATCTCGTGCCCAAAAGAAGTAGGTCACTTATCTTGGGACGGAGGGAGTATATTTCAAGGACGAAGGGAGTAATAGAATATGAGTGTAATGAGTTAATGAAAGTGAGCTCCATTTACCAAAAATGGAAAAAAAAAAGTAAAATGGACAACATTTTGCGATGGACCAAAATGACAAAAGTGGACACATTTCGCTGACAGAGAGAGTATTATTTTAGCTAAAATTCGAAATCAATCACTTGTATTTAAACAACCGAAAAATTGAAAATCATTTGCAAGTGGGAAAACTTGAGTATTTTATTTTCTTTTTTTCTTATTTACTTTATTATCTGTTGTACTTATATTAATTAAATCCCTTATTTGCAATCATTTTGTGAATCATTTTGTCATTTTTGATTGTCCACAATATATAGAACCATTTATTCCACTTTTAGTATGCTGATCCCACATTCCATTAACTTTTTACCATCACAATTCAATATAAAAATAATACTTTAAATGGATGCCACACTCCACTCATTTTTTCCTTTACTTTTCTTTACAAAGTCGAACATTTTCTTAAATCCCGTGGTAAGTCAAAATAGCTCTTTAAATGGTGGATATGTCAAAATAAAAAATGCTTCACTTAAGCTATAAGACGAAAGATCACATGTCAACATAGAAATGCTTCACATAGGCTAGAAAAAGATGGGAATATTAAGAACAATGCTAAAATTTAATACTCCCTCCATTCCAAATAACTTGATTCGTATTCCATTTTGGGTTGTCCCAAGTTACTTGAGTCATTTCTTTTTTTTTACTAAAAACAAAACATCTAATCATTTCTTTCTTTTATTTTTTTCTCTCCTCTATTCTATTCAACTCCTAGGTCCAACAATAATATTATTATTGAACGGTATAAATTATAACATGAATGTGGTAATATATGAGAGAGAATTAGAATTGAGTAATTATAAAAGAAAACATGAAAATGAGGATAAATAGGAGAAATAAATATCAAAGCTAATTTTGATAGAGGAGACTTTTTATATGGAAAAGAAAAATTAAAAAATATTAATCTACTAGTACTATCCTGAATTCCTCAAAGTTAGAGAAACATATAGTGTTATGCAAGTACACTTAAATTTATGTATTAGTACTCTTTCCTTGCTCGCAGTAATATTGGCACAAACGTATGGCATTTTGAGACCAAAGAAAATAGTAATTGCGAAAACTTCAATCTCTAAATCGGTGTAAAGCAGCAGTTATAATATTTGCCTCTTTTTAAGTTCAAATTCTGTGATCTTCAAATTCACAAATTAATTTAGTTCATATGTTAAAACACACAGTAGGATATGAATTTTGTAGAATAGAGAAAGAGAAAGCAAGTCCATTAACATTACACAAGGATTACAATTTTCACAGAATTTTTGACAACTCACCAAGAATTGACAGCACTAATGTCAAAAAGGCTGTGAAAACCGAATGTTTGTGTGTGAGGAGAAGAGCTAGTAGGAAGGAGAATGGGAATAAACGCCATTCCAGATCTCGGTGAAGGCGCGGACGATGGTGCGATGGTAGTAAGGCGAATTGAGCTGAAGGAAGCAATTGAGGAGGTGTTTGAGATCGTCTTTTGAGTATATCTCCTTTTCTAGAATCATCTGCAGCATCGACTGCCGGAAATCGAGGTACGGGTCGTCGGAGTCCTTCTCCACAGCCACGCTGGACCCGCCGATGCGGCCGAACCCCTGCACGGCGCGGAGGCTCTTGATGTCTGCCTCTTCCGCATCTGAGGATGTGGAGAATGTGGTGGTGGTGGTGGTGTTGTTGTCCCATGAGCTGGAGGATGAGTGCCGCCGCCGCTTCGGCTGGAAGACGGCGGAGATCTTGGGGCGCCGGCAGCTGCTACTGCTGCAGCCCAGCCTCACGCCGATTGAGCTTAGAGTGTACCTTTTCTTGCCTCCTGACATTTTAATTGAGTGTGTGAGTTTTGTTTGGAGTGAGGTACTGAGTGAGTGTCTCTATATAAATTCCACATGTGAGGGGTTAGAGGGCCCCACAAACTCATTATTTCTGGATTACTTGAAAATAAGCTATAATAAATGCATGTTTATAAGATGATTAGGTGGGGGGTTTTGATTATGAGGTAAGGGCCGTTGTAGAAGGAATATGGATTAATTGGGGCGTGTGTTAGCTAGCTTAAAATACTAATCATCATAAGGATTAACAGAGGCAGCTGACATGACAGTAGGGTATGATGATCTGGGTGGGTGGGGATCATGTAATTAATTTAAAATTATAAATATGACCAACGTTTCAGATCTAATTTGACGGATTAAGAAGCTTCTTTGTCAGTACCACCAGCATTAAGGAATCTCCACTAATCAAGACAATTAGCAGTATAAATTTAGTAATATTATACTTTTTGGTGATAATTAATGTTTTAATTACCATCTCAATTAGGACAAAATAAACGTCGCGACAGTTTATCAAGAGAAGAAGAGGCGCATTAAAATATTTCAAGATTACTTCTTCCGAAACATTTGATCCCACTTGAAGAAGTCACATTTTGTTACTTGACCTTTTTTCGGTCTAAAATTGGATTATATCAAGATTAACTTTATTTGTTTAGGATTGAGAGAATAGTGATTTTCTTACATGACTCAAAGTATGATGAAATTAGAATCAATAGCTGACATCCAATGTGTATTTCGGTGTGAATACGAAAATCCAAATCTGTAAGTCATACTAGTAGTATTAACTAATTTGAGAGAGTGAACTCAGGTGATCCTGGAGAGTTATGGATTAGAAAAGCTGCAAAAATAAGTTAAAGTTTCAATTAATGTGATAACCGCATTTCATCTTCCAAGATCCATTTTGGTAAGCCATGGTTTTGATGTTAAATCTAAGTGTGAGGCTGATTACATTAGTATCTTTGCCATTTAACTTCATCACTATTGTCCTCTGCAACAATTATCAAGACCTCTTGAATAGAAATTAAGAATAGTACGTGAATCAATATAATTAATGTTAGAGTTCAACTGTTCAAGCCAATTCTTGGCTTCATGAAAATGCGCATCTTCATTTTTTTTTATTCTAGAGTACCGGATTAGTGTATCTCCAAGGGAGTATTATCTATTTCTCTGTCTCCTATTATGTGTTCCAATTTTTCATTTTGGTCCGTTCTATATTAATTATTCCACTTTTTTTTTTTGGTTTGACCAAAGGCGTTCCGAACCCGCCTTCGGCGGAATCGGATTAATCCTGCTTGACCGGACTTGCGGATTAAGGCCGAAAGTCTCCAAACGGGTGGTGGGGTTTGAACCCGTTTATTTGTAACATTTTTGGTAGTGGACTCTACATTCCACTAACTTATTCTAATTCACATTTTATTATAAAATTAATATATAAAAGTAAGACTCACATTCCACTAATTTTTTCAACTCACTTTCTATTACCTTTCTTAAAACCCGTGTCAACTCAAAATGGGACACATATTGGGGACGGAGAGAGGATTTACCTTCTCAAAAAAGGGAAATATACCATTCAAAAAGTAACAAATTTCAAAGGAAAAGGATAAATTATTTTCTAAAATAAAAAAAATAGAACAAAATGCATTCCAAAACATAAAAAACATAATACATTCCCAAATTCCTTCATCCTTCGAAAAAAAATTTCAGGAAAGAAAACAATTATGCCAGTTTTAAGACTTTACCTATCTTATTTATCTCTACCTTTGAAGATGCTCTTCTAACATAATGAAATATGCCATATGAAAAATTGAAAATAGCAGTAACCATTACGCTAAAAAGTCATATTCCTCACTTCGTGAGAATGTGCATCTTCAGTTATGATATGCTATATACGTTATATAAGCACCATGATGGTGGATCCATGAATTAATAATAGTAGGACCAGATCATATAATAAATATTATTTCCTCCGTCGCACTTTAGCTGTCATAGTTGAATTATACGTGGATTTTTAGAAATGTAATGGAAAGTTGTGTAAAAAATAGTGAAATGTGAGTCCATTTTTATATACGCTCTCCGTTCCAATGAAGATGACCCCTTCCTTGGGCGGCACGAGATTCTATGCAGTTTTATTTTGTGTGTTAGGTGGAGAGAATAAAGTAAGAGAGATGGTATAAAATAGAGATAAAAATGATTCTATTTTTAGTAATGAGTCATCTTTGGTGGACAAAATAAAAAGGAAAGTAGGTCATCTTCAGTGAGACGGAGGGAGTATTAGTTTTATAATAAAATGTGAGTGGTATGTAGTTATTAGAATGTGGAGCCTATTACCGTTTATGGAAGATTCTAACTAGTACTCCTAATGTGGGACAAACTAAAATGAAAAACCGAAAATGCTATAGTGGGACACGGAGAGTATAATATTTCAATAATTACATTTAGAAAAAATACATTGCAATTTATATAACATCATCTTATATTGTTTGTCATCGTTGACATCCTATGAGTTAGGGCTGACAAATCATGCGGATTAGGCAGTTATCGTGTTAACTAAATATCGAAAACCCAATAAGATCAAACCTAACCTAATTCGAAACCATCGAGTTCTTATGGGTTACCAACCCAATAACGAGTTATCGTGTCATGAAAAAAATGTAAGTCCTACCATTAATGACAGTAAGTTATACAATTTTAGCATGACACGATATAATAACGATCGGAATATGATATTACATGATTAAAACCTAACATTACACGATAAAATATGATATACACAACTAAAACCTTTATAACATATTAAAAATTATCAAGATTTAAATATAAATAATATTCCCTCCGTCCCGGCTAAGATGATACATTTCTTGGCGTAAATATTTTAATAAGAGTGAGAAAAAGTGGTTGGGTGTATTAATTGGAGAGAGAAAGTTACCAAAAAAGGAAATGTGTCGTCTTAGTTGTGACAAACTAAATAGGAAAACGTATCATCTTAAGTGGGACGGAGGGAGTAATATTAAAGTAAATATTTTTTTAATAAATAAAATTAAATATAATAATTATTATATATTTTAACAGAGAACTTAAACCCGGCCCTAACTTGGCCCTAACTCAACCCGATATGCTCGGGTTCTAATAGGGTCGACCAATTAAGGAGTCAAACCCAAAATTGTGTTTGCCTCGAGTTAACTTTGTGCGCGTGATAAGGCTCGATTCATGCGTTGGTTTTGCGGTGATTTTACATGTTTCTTGGGGAGATAATGCGCATACAATGAGTTTGAGTGTGCATGTTGCTGCTGGATCAAGTAGATCGTCCAAATTGATCGAGTAGACGCAGATTGAGCAGAAATGGAATGAAAATACCGAAAAACCGTCTGATTGATCAAGGAGAATTATCAAAAGGAGCAGGCAATGCAAGAAGTAAGACAAAGAAGAGAGAATTCGAATATACCCTTTATTTTAAGGGTACAAATGTCAAATTATGGAAGTCATACCCTAGGGACCAATATGAAGGAAGAAGCAGCTCTCAACAACCCATTTTAGAGCTCTTCTAGCTCACCATTCTACACACACTAGTTCTAGAGAGAGTTCTTAGCTGCAATTCCACTCAAACTCCAGTATCAAACTCTCTGCCTCCTAGCGCGAATAGGGAAAATCCTTAAGCCATGTTTGGTTAATGGGAAAGTAAAGTTGGCAAGGAAAATGGTACCTAGGAAAATGAATCCTGAGAATATGATTACTAAAAACTTTACTTTCCTTGAAGGGGTTGGCAGCAGAAGCGTTCTCATAAATCGATTACATAATAATCCTGATCTATTTAGCAGATTATTTAGACAATTTCTATTCGCGCATTTATCACATGTATCATGCTCATAACTCAAATAAATCATGCCTTAAATTAATTAAAACCTAAAACATACTTTTCTACGGTTTAACTATTTTACCTTGATGATTCTTCAAAGAATCGAAGATAGCTAGCGCCTTCTCCACGTGAAGATCTTCAGTACTAAACCACGGATCTTCTGTCTGGTTCCCGGACTATAAACTCGATATCGGGTGGGCTGATCTCACTAGTATACTAGGACTTAAATAAAGAAGACGGAAAACCTTCCCCACGGAGGAGAGGAAAAATCGTTCCTCTACAGAGAAGAGAGAGGGACGAAAATTTGTGGAAGAAAATAAGTGTATTTTCTGTCTCATTTATTCTCCTATTTATATTAAGTCACATATTGGACCCAGACAGTGATCTATGGAAGGTTTTGGATATGAGCTCCTCCAATTAACTTTTTCCTAATTAAATTGATCCCCAATTTAATATAAGCTTATAATAGGAATATTACGAGCAAACACTACAGAAGTAATATTGCACTCCCCGCCCAAATCTGAAATTATAATTAATCCGGGTTTCCATTGCTTGATATAGAAACATCCATTAATTATTTATTGTCTGCTATGGACTTAATTAATTAATATCTTATTAATTCCAAGAGTGGACTCAACAAGAAGTTCTTATTTATTATTCATAGAGTAATCAAAATCCAACTGTTCCGAATAATAAAACCTTATTTCAAGCTCCTCTTGAGGATGTTATCAAACGAGACTCACCTCGCGCACGATTAAACATAATAGTAATCCTAGCACCGCTAGATATTGATCACCACTACCCAATATACCAAACTTATTGGTTTGGGAAAAACCCGCACCATTTGGTAAATCAAAGTAGTGCATTATCAATACCATATGCTCAATGCTAACGTACATTGATTAAGAAACAATAATTTACGGGACCTCGTCTTTCAATAGATATCATAAAGACATGTCTTGCTGTTAGATCCAACGGTTCAAAACCCGCACCAACGGTTCTTATTTCAGTAAGGCTTAGAAATAATCGGACTGACATTGCAACCTTTCACGATAGGTAGTCTAAGCCTATCTAGGTTGTCAAATTCTTCTTTTTCTTTGTTCAGAACTGACCGTGTTACCTTAAAGTGAACGACGCCCACAACCGGTCTACTAAAACAAAGACTTAGACTTTGTTAAGTTACTTATACATTTATACATGTAATAAACATCCATTAAATGTAAAACATAACAACATTATGACAAAAATAATCTGCTTATTCCTTTGGAAAATAAAATAAGAATTTTAATAGTATTCAATCACTCGAAAGGTGATTTCTAGTATACAAACTCTAACATTCCTGTGTATGGAAAATATCAAGTATTAAATTTATATTTAATTTAAACATCAAACTAAAAAGAGTATAGTACTATTTTGGTCCAAAACATATGCCGATATGATTTTGGTCCAAAACATTCAATTTTTGAAAATTGAATCCAAAACATGAAAATGCTTTCGAATAGGTTCTTTTTTGATGTTTTCCGTCAATTGTGACGGTCAACAGTCATTTAGCACAATTTTGACCCAATTAGACTTAATATGAGGTTATTAGTAGCATAATATTATGTTAATTATTTTGCTAAATAATTTAATTTTTAATATTTGAATATGAAAGGAAACTCTTTAACTCACATGAATCGTCACTCTATCTCTTTTCTATCTTCTCTCTCGTCACTCTCGTCACTCTCCTAAAAAGAACAAGAACCCTAGTTTAGGATTCTGACCAACAACAGCCTGATTCCGACTGATTATTGTTGGTTTCCATGAGTTGGAAGTCTCCCTACCCTAACTCTCGTTCCATCGAAGGTCTCGGCGAAGTTAAAAACCATATGCGAGGAAGAGGAAGTCCAAACATGGACATCCACCTGACACCGAAGATGGTCCGTCGGCTGATTCGTCGAAGCAAAACAAACAAGGCAACGAACAAGGGCCGTCGGCGGTGTCGGGATTTGTGGGTTCTGACCCTAGCTCTCACGACGAAGAAGAAACAAGGTGAACATTGAACCCTAGTTTTTCAGACGGTGACCGTCGAGCTACCCCAGATAGCGACCCCGATTTTGAGAGGAGGAAGAAGTTTCGATACCCCCCTCCCCGTCTATTTCTGCCGAAGCTGTCGCACCATCTACTTCGTCCTACTGAATCGAGACGGCCTCTGCCTCCGCCTCCACCTCCTCCCCGATTTTTGGGGCTGTATGATTTTTCGGTGTTGATGGTGTTAAGGTTGATGCAGTACCTTATGGCAATATATTTTTGTGGATGTAATTCAACACTAGCTGTGGTTGGGTTTGAGTTTTGTTGGTGGTAAGATAGATGCAGTACCTTATAACAATGTCTTTTTGATCGTGTAAATGTTCAGGACCAATTCAAAGTAGAAAATGAATATGAAGGACCACTTTGTATTGTATTTAGTTGTCCATTTATTGGTTCAATTAACATTTTCAGAATTTTAATTTAACAATCCAAAAATTTATAAAAAAAAATTAATTAGGTACAGTAATTAAAATCAGCTAATCGGGTCAAAATTGGGCTAAATGACAGTTGACCGTCATAGTTGACGGAAACTGTCAAAAAATGACCTATTCGACAACATTTTCATATGTTTTGGATTAGAATTTTAAAAAGTGAATATTTCGGACCAAAATCATAAATCAGCCATATGTTTAGGACCAAAACAATACTCTATTCATCTAAAAATATATAATAATGTAAAATTTAAAATAAAATATTATGAACAAATGATCATTATTATTTATTATTTATTATTACAATCGATAGTTTAAATATGGATTATCCATTATAATATTTAATAATGTAATTATAATTATAATTACATGGAATATTATACTCATTTATTATAATACTCCATCCGCCCACAAAAAATAGAGCAATTTGTGTATGGTAAGGGTTATAATGTAGAATTGGTAAAGTAAGAGAGAAGGGAAAAAAGTAAGAGAGAAGGAGAAAAAGTAAGAGAGAAGTAATGTTAGTGGAATGATGTGTAGGGATATTATTTGTTGAAAACTTTCTATAAATGAATGTGCTCTAATTTTTGTGGACGGCCAAAAATGGAAATTGTGCTCTATTTTTTATGGACGGAGTGAGTAATAAATATTATTATTATTATTATTATTATTATTATTATTACTATAATTATTATTATAATATTTACGGATATTATAATTAAATTAAATTATATATTATAATTTCACTATGACTTTATTGATTATTATTAATTTATAAAATATAATAATAATTATTTATTATATGACTTATATTATATAATTATATTTTAATTATTTAATAAATTATTAATTACTATTACAAAAATTTTATAAAATATACTCCCTCCGTCCAAATTTTGACACGGTTTGGCCCGACACAGGTTTTAAGAAATGTAATGGAAAATGAGTTGAAAAAGTTGGTGGGTCCTACTTTTAAAGTATTAGTTTTATAATAAAATGTGAGTATGAATGAGTTAGGAGAATATGAGGTCCAATTGCAAAAATGGTAAAAAGTGAAGTGTGTCAAAATTTGGGAGGACGGACCGAAATAGTAAACTTTGTCAAAATTTGGGGGACGGAGGGAGTAGTAGTTATAATTATGATAATTTTAATCATAGTTATTTATGTTACTAAAATTAAGTATAATTTATAATATTAAATTATTTTTAAACATTGTAATTAATTAATAATAATAATAATAATAATAAACCTATAATATATTTCATTAAATATGTTAGAATCCTCAGACCGGGAAAAAGAATACCTAAGAAAAGTTAGGATTTTGATTTCTTGACAGTTGTATTAACTTTTCTTGTTCTCCGGATTCTGATTACATTCCCAGTTTGATGAAAAACCAAAACAAACACAGAAACTTAAAATGTAAGGAATAAGATTACTTTCCCATACGTAATCCTGACAACCAAACATGGCCATAGTTCCACCCGTTTCAATAGTTCCGCCGTAGTTCCATCGCCCCAAGGAGCATAGATACAATCATTTACATTTTTGTTTTGCATCATTTGGTTTCGTTTCTCAAGTATTTTTGTGGTTTTGAACATCTTAGCTTGAAGATTCCGTAGTTGTCTCGTTGTTCGAGTTGAATATTGTCTTAGATGTTTTGGATCTGTTTAAATCTTGAAGTTATGGAAGTCTTTGTTGGAGTTTGTGTTGAATCTCGTGAAGTTGAGTTTGTTTCATGTTTTGTTGGATGCTTTTCGCAATTGGTAGTTAGATCTTGAGATATTGAGCTCATTTACGTTCATGTTGGTTGTTTTTCGTAATTGGTAGTGTTAGAATCTCTTAGATCTAGTTTATTGGTGTTTGATTTCCTAGATCCATGCTTGCTAACATATGATTTCAGTAGATCCATGCTAGTTAGAGTTTGATTGCGTAGAGCTGGTCTTTTCTGTTTTGGAAATTGCATGATTATGGCTCATTTCTATTTGTTCGTCACTATAGTTGATCAGCTAGTGTAGATCCAGTAGTTCATAGCTTAAATTTCTCGTTTACATCTTGTTCGAAGCATGCTCTTGTTTCTTTCATGTTCAATCATCAAATGCTCTGTTTTATGTTTTGTTTTAGCTTAGTTACATGAAGAAGATGGAGTAGGAGTTAGTTACAGTTCAGATCTGCAGTTCTACTTTATGCTTTCACTTTAGAGCTTTTTCTGCCAACCCAACCAGTTTAGGAAATATGATCCCCACTTACTTTTCTTACTTGTTTCCTATTTCGGGAAATTTGTAGTATGAGTTACTAGATGTTGGTTCTCTTAGTTGTTTTAATTTAGATTCAAATGTTTGTTTCATGTTTAGTTGTTCATGCATGTTTCCGTATGTTTCCAGTCTAGTTGATCAGTTTAGGTAGAGATCCCTGTACAGTCTTCCAAGTCAAGTAGATAATTCTTAACTCATTTAATTGTGTGGCGGCAGCCAAACCCCTCCCAAAATGTCCTTTACACATGCTTTTTGCCTCCATCCTTGTGGGATTCGATCCTTACGTCTTTATACTAATTAATAGTATTTGCGGGTTAAGGTTTTGATTGTAGCCTCAGATTGCGCGCTCGACGGACGTGAGTTGGTCTAGCTAGTCTGCCTGATCAGTCTGCAATATTTTATCATTTTTAGCACGCGCTTATATGAGCACTCTTCAACGTGTTCGTGTCTAACTATCGTGTAGGGTTAAAAATTTCCTATCCTACTACGAGTATCCATATTTTAAAAATAGCTCAAAATTACTAAAAGTGGAAATATATTCTACCATTATTCCTTTATGATAGTATATTATACCTTCTCCCCTGCCAATAAATTGTTAGGTTTGGTATACTGAAAAGCATGTTTCGAGCAAGTTTCGCGCGAATAGAATCTTGCTTGTATACGTAAAACTCTACAATCCACTTTTAACCCGATTCAGTATTATTCGAGCAGTCTCGCACGAATAGAATCACTATTATTATTACATTGTGTTTGCTTGTGCATTTATAAGATGTTTTACATACATTTAAATGCATAAGAAGTAAACAAAGTCTGAGTCTTTTGCTTAGTAGACCGGTTGTGGGCGTCGTCCACTATAAGGTAACACGGTCAGATCTATGCAATGCTTTGCAAAAGAAAAAGAAGAATTTCACAACCTAGATAGGCTTTGGCTACCTATCGTGAAAGGTTGCAATGTCAGTCCGCATATTTCTATGCCTTACTGAAATAAGATGACATTGGTGTGGTATAGCACTGAACGGATCTAACAGCAAGACGTGTCTTTATGCTATCTACTGAAAGACTAGATTTTGATAAAATACTATTTCTTAATCTACATATGTTAGCATTGAGCATACGGTATTGATTATGCACTACTTTGGCTTATCAAATGGTGCGGGTTTTTCGCAACCCAATAATCCCGATATATTGGGTAGTGGTGATTAATATCTAGCGGTGCTAGGATTGCTATTATGTTGAAATGTGCGCGAGGTGAGTCTCGTTTGATAATGTCCTCAAGAGGAGCTCGAACAAGGTTTTATTATTCGGAAAACTGGCCAGTTGGAGTTTTATTACTCTATGAATAATAAATAAATGTTTTTTGCTAAGTCCACTCTTGGAATTAATAAGATATTAATTAATTAAGTCCATAGCAGACATTAATTAATTAATGGACATTTATATCTTAAGCACGGGAAATAAATAATAAAAGTGGAAACCCGGATTACTTGTAATTTCGGATTTGGATGGGGATAGTTCAATATTACTTCTGTAGTGGCTACTCGTAATATTCCAATATAAGCTTGTATTAAATTGTGGGTTCAATTTAATTAGTAAAAAGCTAATTGGGCGAGCCCATATCCAAAACTTTCCATAGATCCCTGTCTGGGCCCAAAAGGAACTTAATATAAATAGGAGAATAAAGGAGACAAAAATCATTATTATCATTACTCATAATTTTTGTCCCCCTCTACCTAGAGGAGTTCGAATTTCTCTTCTAATTGGAGAAGGATTTCTTCTGTCTTCTTTATTCGAGTCCTAATATTTTGATAAGATCAGCCCACCCTGATATCGAGATACAGTTCGGGAACCAGAGAGAAGATCCGTGGTCTAGTATTGATGATCATCACGTGGAGAAGGCGCGAGCAATCATCGATTCTTTGGAGAATCAAATCGGTAACTCTAAACCGTAGAAATCATGTTTAGGATTTATATTTCCTAAGCATGAATTATTTGCGTTCTAGCATGCAATTATCTGTTTAACATGAGAATTGATTAATCGCATAATCGGTCAAATAGATACTACGTCTGATTTATTTGTTTTGTACAAGTCTTCCGTTGTGCAAGGGGCACCAAAAACCTCATCAATTGGTATCAGAGCCAATTTTTGGCTCTGATTATGTGGATTAATTTCATGTTATATGAATTGCTTGAATGCATGAGTTTTCTTCGTTGAGTGTTTATGTTTTGAATGAACGAATAACGAAGAACTTTTTAAGACGACGAGAGTGTACTCCGCAAGCACGTGCAGCCGGCGCTCGCGCCAGGGCTGCGCGTGGCTGAGCTTGCAAGTCTCGGCGTTGGGAAATCATTGACGTGCTAAGAAATTTGGTTCATGGAATCTAATTCTATGCGCTCCAACATAATAATTACATGGTAATTATCTTATCATGATCAATTCGCATTTTTACATGCGTGAATTTGAATCAAATCGCACATCCTCGGCTGCGGAGAATTGTTGGCGAAGTGGAACTTGCAGCAGCTACGGTTCCTGGCCGTGCGGCGACTTCCCAGATTCGCGAAGAAGCAGCAGCGCGTTCGCTGCGATGCAGCGATCATACAGCATCGGCGCCAGTTCAGCCGCGGAGAAGCAGCGACGTCGTCACGGAGGCAACAGCAGCTGCGGTGAACTTGCAGCGCCTGCGGAGCAGTGGGAGCTCCGCGCGCAGC
>NC_062966.1:6243587-6259570 GCF_023119035.1 Salvia hispanica
TGGATGAAACAGAGTTGCATGGTGACGGAAACCCTAAATCTGAGGGTGATGACGGTGTGGAGGGGGGAACCCTTGCTGTGGCTAGTCCGGCTGAATTCAGAGTCTCAACCTCTGAAGCCATGGAAGAGGGGGCAACCCCGAGTGATGTCAGGGCGGAGGACCCCGTTTATATTGAGGGGACAACCCCGATGGTGGATGGTGAGGGGGAAACCCCTGAAAAACTTTTTGCAGACGCAGATCTGCAGATGGCTGAAGTACCAGAGGACGTGGATGCAGGAATGAAGTTGATTGTGGACCTGGTGGACGACCAGGATGCAGACGAACCCCGAGAGGACAGAAGGGTAGAAAGGAGACGGGCCAGGAGAAGTCTACTTGATGAAGTAGACGACTTAGTCGATACGGGGAAAAATGAGTCCCCTGGGCAAGGGACGGAAGCGGAAGAGCGTCGCCTGGCGAAAGAAAGGGCAAGAAAAGGGAAGGGCACGGCAACTATGTCTACACGGTCTAGGAAAGCTCCCTCTGTCAAGGAGGTTGAGGATACCCTTTCCTCAGAGGCTGACGTTCCCTCAACCGAGGAACAAGACGAGCCTGCCCCTGAATCCGACTATGAATCAGAAGAAGCTGAAGGAGTACCTATTCCTGGACGTCCGGAAGTCTGGCTGACGAAGAAACTACTGGAAGCGATGAGACAGTTTGACGATCAAAAAAGGGCCGCGGTGTACAAGGAAAGGTGTGGTACCGGGAAGATGACCAAATCCGGGAAGCAGTATAGCTCGAGGGAGCTTAAGATGATCGCGTGTGACAAGGAGTTCCGCGCCTGCATCTCTTCGATAGGATTCGAGTGGCTACTGCGACACAGCCAAGAAAGGGTACCGGTGGATCTGGCAAGGGAGTTTTTCTCCACTTTTCGTTTGAAAAATACTACTGATCTGGACGCTGACTCCATAACGTTCCGGCTTTTCAACGAAGAGTATGAGATGAGCATCCGGGAGTGGTCACTGCGAATGGGATTGTTCACACAGGCAGAGGACGATGAAGGAGAATGGAATGAGAGGATGATCGGCGCACCCAAAAACACGCCGGGCTTTAAGGTGCAAACGGCATGGGACCTGATCACCCACCCCAAGGCTGGAGCGTTCAAATCCAGCTATTCCAAGGCATCCCACATCGAAAACCGCATCCTCCGTTTTGCTCAGACCTTCATAAGCTACAATTTGATGGGAACAGCAAATGCCGCTCTTACAACCACCGATCTATACTTCACATGGTGCATGGCAAAGGGCATAAAGGTGCACCTCGGATATTGGCTGGCTCAGGCTTGCCACCAAATGACAAGCAACCCTGCGCGCCATATGTACACATGCCACCTTCTCGGCGCCTACCTCCAGCGGAATATTGATATGAAAATCGCCAAATCCGCTCCTCTGATAGTTATGTGCGACCCCCCGGAGGTTTTCAGTGTTGATTATTTTTTCAACAAGGGGTTGTTACAAACTCGAGGTGCCGAGACCCTTTTCTACTCATTAGGAGATAAGGGGACTGCAGAGCCTGAGGAAGCCGAGGAGACCATGCCCAGTGAAGAGATTGAGGAGCTACGGAAGGAAGTCCAGGAAGTGAGAAAGGAGATGCAGTTGCTGAGGAAGGAGATGGTAAAGGAACTCGGCGGGATCAGGAAGGAATTGAACGGGAATCGGGAGGAAGCGAAGGTCCTGAGGGACAATGTGGAGGATTTGGCCGTGAAATGCGCCAAACAAAGTGAACGAGTGGCGGAGGCAGTGGAGCTCTCCATGAGGATGTTGAAGTGGATGCAGCAAACACTCCCCTTGACCCAGACGAAGGCAACTCCTGGGTCAAGCAGTGAGGTCAAGAAGCCCATCCAGAGCAGTCCCTCCGTCAAGTCACTCCAGCAGATGACCACCCCGACCGTTCCCAAGCAAGTTCCAGTCCCACCCAAATCAAAGCCCCAAGTGATGAAGTCGGTACCCACCCAGACAGGACAAGCAGAGGAAGAGCTGTGTTGTTTTATCTTGTTTTGCATTGATCTCTCTATTTCCCCTTCACGACGACGGCTTGAGGCCAAGCTTGAGTGAAGTGGGAGGGGGAGAGGAGTCAATGCAATTTTGATATAAGAGTCGTTAGGTCTAGTTGTTTGAGTCGCATGAACCGGTGAATATAATATGGCAGGATTCCCTTAGTGAGAGTAATTGAAAATAGGAGGTATTCCAACTTAGAAGCCTTTTTCTTTAACAAGCCGAGCCAATCTGAGTGAAGCGAGAACGATAGAGAACGCCTTTACTTACTCAGTTGTGAAGCCCTACTTTAAAAGCGAGTTATAAGCCTTTAATAACTTCGAGCTAACACATGTAAATGGGCTGCCACTGAATGCTGAAGGAGAAGAATTTAGGGAGGAGATAATAAAATAAATGATAATCTGGAGGGATAAGCTGGACGAAGTCCAGAGGAGGGAAATCAAGAAGTAAAATCAAGAAGTATAATTAAGGAGGTATAAGCTGGACGAAGTCCAGGAAATTAAGGAGGTATAAGCTGGACGAAGTCCAGGAAAGAAAAAAAAATAAAAAAAAAAAAGGGGGGGGAGTTAGAAGGAGAAAATTCTCATAACCTGACGCTTCAGTGGTATGGCGATGACTTAAGAGAGAGTTGGTCCTAACATCCCTGGTGAGGAATGAGTGATCGAGTGAATCCAACAATTGGGGAAGTAAAAGGCCATCTTGACGAACTGACAGATTGGCTAGGTAGAGGAAGGGAAAGGGCCTATTTGGAGGAGTGCAGCCTGTTGGATTGACCTTAATCTTGTGGGGACGGTTGCCTAAAAGTTGAAGCCAGTTCATGCATATGTGTTTATGTGTTTTCGTTTTATGTGTTTATGTGTTTTCATTTTAGTGTCTAAAATTGTGCCAGTTGTGTCTAGGTCTAGGAGTCTGTTTAGAGTCTGTAGAGTCGGTCAAGGGATAACCATGCTTTGAAATTCGCCTTATTCTTTTCTCTTGTCTTTATACTTGAGGACAAGTATGGTTTAAGTGTGAGCAGTTTGATAAGGCTAATTTCATGCATTGGTTATATAGTGAAAAGCATCACATTTCTGCTGGGTCTAACATGTTTGATTAAGCCAGGTGTGTGATAAAGCGCTAGATCCAGGAGATACTGGAGGAAACAGTCTAGCGAGGAACAGAGCAGAAATTGATCAAAACTGAAGGAAAAGAAGGCTAGAGGAAGGGAGTTAATAGCTGAGGGCAACAAGGTCTATCTATACCTCGCTGGGCCCCACCTCAACGCCTATAAATGGAGGAGTATGCAGCACGAAATAAAGGAGTTTTTGAACTTTTGCTCACTCTTAGCTCACACACACACACTTGGAAATGGGAATTCGGGATGGTTAAGGGGGTCGTTTTTGAGTTCAGTAGTTCCGACGTAACACCGTCCGCGTGAGGGCGAAGATACAATCATTTTAATTTCAGTTTGTTGTTTCTTGTTTCGAACTTCACTTTCGGGAGTCGAATCTGCTGTTGATGTTGCTTAATTTCCTATGCATTTCTGTTGGTTTCATTTCCTCTGTTTTGGAGTTGATTTATGTTGAGCTATTTTCTCTGTCGACATAGTGTTTGATCTGGGAGTTTGATTGTTGATCTGTATTTGTTGTTGTTGATCTGTGGAGAATCCAAATCTGTTGTTATGGAGCTGTTTTTGGTTGGAGTTTTGTGTCGGATGCTTGGATCCGGAGTGGATTTAGCATCCGAGTTTTGGATCTGAGCAGGGGAGATAGATTTGTGCATGAATTTCAAGTGTTATGCTCTGTTTCTGTTTGGCTTCGTCTAGTGGCGTAGATTTTTCTGTTATCTTTTCGTATGTCACCTGCCTGTTTTGAATCTGATTGTTTGTTTCCGAATCGCGTCCAATTAAATTTACCGAGTGTTCTTGCGAGTCCATCGGAGAAGATGAAGTCATTTTTCAGTTGATGCTTTAGTTAGTTATTCTGCAGCTTTTCTTTTCGTCCGTATTTACTTTTTCAGCTTTGGGTCCCACTTGCATTTTAAATTCCCTGGTCTAGGTAAATTAGTTACGAGTCTTTAGATCTAGTGATTGTCTAGTCGTAGTTTTCATGCAATATTCATTTCTGCCTAGATCTAGCTGTTAGCATAGCAGAGTTCATTTCCAAACCTAGTTTAATTTCCTCAACCCAAAAAATGCGTGGCAGCAGCCAAACCAAAAAAAAAATAGTTTCCAGATCTCTATGCATAATCATTACGCATCCATCTCTGTGGGATCGATCCCTACTTCCCTGTGCTAAATTTTAGTATTCGTGGTTGAGGGTTTTGAAGGAGTGTTCTGTGTATCCAACGACCGAGATTCTCCAGTTCCGCGAGTTCCTAGACCCTGCGATCTAGTCGATTCGCTGGATCTAGGAGGCTTGATAATTTTACAAGCACTAGGAAGAGACAAAGCAAACAAACACACTGCACGCTTCAATTATCATTGCAATTATCCGAACGCGTCCATCTTTGTGGGATTCGACCCTTACCTCCACTATACTAGCCAGTAGAAGTGGGTTGAGGAATTTATTTGATACCAGGTTCTGGTCTTCCTGCCAACAACTCAGCTAGGTTGGGATTTTCATCTTGGTCAGTTGGACGTACCCTTAATTTAACACAACACCGAAAACCTGCACTTTCAAAATGGCGCCGTTGCCGGGGATGGACGGCATTCATATCTGTTATTGTGTGTGATATTTTGGTGTATATATTGTTAATAATTTTTTTCCTTTTCTTTTTTATTTCAGTTTATGAGAAGTAGCTCGGCTCCTGGCCAGTGGAGACCAAGGATACTTTCCCGAGGAACGATACTCGTAACCACTCGTTCAGGCCTGTCGACAGCACTAGGCACGAGTAGCGACGAAGAAAAAGAAGACGTAGAGTACCAACTCCCGGAGCTTCCACCCCAACCTATAAGAGCACCAGTGAGAATGGCTGATCAAGTTGAGGACGGTCCAGAGCTCGCAACGTTGAATGTGCATGCCGACGAAGATCCCCCGCAGGCCATAGTGGTCACCCCAGGCCAAACAGCCTGTGATGTTAAACCCCATGTTATTGCAATTTTGCCAACCTACTGTGGGAAGAGTTATGAGGGACCCTACGAGTTCCTTAATGAGTTCTGTAAGATTTGTAAGGCGCAGAGGAGACCAGCTGGGGCAAGCGAGGAGAGGCCAACACCTGGTTCATGCGCCTACCAGCCGACTCCATCAACACATGGGCCGATTTCAAGTCAGCTTTCCTGGCTGAATTTTTTCCTTCATCAAAGACAAGCGCACTGAAGAGGAAGATATCATTTGTTTTCGATATCAATGAAGCCATGAAAAAGCTGATAGATTCTAAAAATCTATGCTATGTTGATGTTATTGACCCCCTAGTCCAAGATTTTCTTGAGACCGAGTTATTGCAGAAGAAACTCCAAGCTTTAGAGGTGTATGCACAGGCTGCTGTGGAAGCAGTTACATGGTGTGATCTGATCAGTAACCGAGGGTTAACTGACAAAGAGATCGAATGAGCAATTAAGGAATTCTGTCAGAAGTCAGAAGTCGCGGGAGCCGCAGGGGCTTTACTATCAGCCAGTATGGAGGAAATCTCAGATGGTGAACTAGAGCAAGAGGGGGATTCTACAAAGAACCCTCTGCCGATAGACACACTACCCCCACAAGTCGAATTAAAGAAGTTTCCAGCAAACCTAAAGTACGCCTACCTCGGGGAGGAAGACTCGTTGCCTGTGATCATCAATAGCGGGCTAACTGAAGAGCAAGAGGCAAGGCTACTGACTGTGCTGAGTAAAAACAAAAAGGCTATTGGATGGAGCCTTAAGGATTTGGTGGGGATAAGTCCAGATGTCTGCATGCACCATATTAGGTTGGAGGAAGGAGCCAAGGCACATCGAGATTCGCAGAGGAAGGTGAACCCTAATATGCGAGAGGAGATACTAAAGGAGATCTTGAAGTTGCTCTCGCTAGGAATTATATATTCGGTACCCGATAGCGAGTGGGTCAGTCCGATCCATATGGTCCCCAAGAAATCAGGGATCCAGGTGGTTCAGAATGAGAGGAAGGAGCTGGTACCCACCAGGCTAGTCCCTGGTTGGCGAATGTGTATAGACTACCGCAAACTGAACACAGCAACTTGGAAGGACCACTTCCCCCTGCCGTTCATCGATCAGATGCTGGAGCGACTGGCTGGGAGAAAGTACTTCTATTTTTTGGACGGATACAACAGCTACTTCCAAATTTACGTGAACCCCGAGGATAAGGATAAGACCACCTTTACCTGCCTATTTGGAACCTATGCGTACAGACGCATGATCTTCGGCTTATGCAACGCACCAGGTACATTCCAACAATGCATGATGAGCATATTCTCAGATTTGATAGAAGATTGCATATAGATCTTCATGGATGATTTCACAGTCTACGGAGACTCTTTCGACTCGTGCTTACAACATTTGGACGTCATTCTAGAAAGGTGCCATGCAAAGAGTCTAGTTTTGAACTTTGAAAAATTCCATTTTATGGTCACAGAAGGAATCGTCTTAGGGCACGTGGTATCAGAAAGAGGATCTAAGTGGATCAAGCCAAGGTGGACGTCATATCCAAGCTACATTTCCCTACTGATCAGAAGGGGATAAGAGGTTTTCTGGGGCATGCTGGGTTTTATCGAAGATTTATCAAGGATTTCGCCAAGATCGCCCAAGTCTCACCAGACTCCTTCAAAATGAAGTGGAGTTCGTTTTCGACGAGCATTGCAAGGCTGCCTTTAACCTTCTCAAGGAAAAGTTGATATCTGCACCAATTATTCGGGCTCCTAACTGGGATCACTCCTTTGAGGTGATGTGCAATGCTAGTGACTATACAGTGGGAGTCGTACTGGGTCAGAAGATTGAGGGGAAGAGGTACGTGATGCGTCTACGACTTTGAATCAAGCCCAACGAAATTATGACACCACCGAGAAAGAAATGTTGGCTGTTATGTATTCATTCGAGAAATTCAGGCAATACTTGTTAGGATCCAAGGTAATCGTCTATACTGACCATGTGCCATTAACTATCTCATTACAAAAAAGGAATCGAAATCCCGACTGATCTGATGGGTACTCCTATTACAAGAATTTGATTGGGAGGTAGAAGACAAGAAGGGAGTCGAGAACAAAGTAGCAGACTATTTGAGCAGAATAGTGCAAGAGGGAAATAGCGAGGATGTGCAAGATCGATTCCCAGAGGAACACTTGTGTGAAGCAATCTTTTCCGCAAGAAAAATTGATTGGGAAGAAGTAATGAAGCTTACTGGCCAGGATGTGACGGCCAAGGGTAAAGAGAAGGTAGGGAAGGAGCCCTAGTTTGCAGACTTAGCCAACTACCTAGTAACAGGAGAACTTTCAGGAGTGCCAAATATTACAAAGGCTCAGAAGATGGAGATTAAAAGTGAAGTAAACTATTCTTTCTGGGACGACCCATACCTGTGGAAGGCAGGAGCCGGTCAAGTTATAAGGAGGTGTGTTCCTGACTAGGAGCAACGAGATGTACTGATACACTGTCATTCTTTGGCATGTGGGGGGCACTTCGGACCTAGGAAAACCGCAAGGAAGGTGCTGGACAGCGGATTCTACTGGCCAACTCTAAACAGAGATGCATACGAATTTTGCAAAAGTTGTGACCGTTGCTGACCGGTGGGATCTCCGCAAGAGACGAAATGCCACAATTCCCAGTGATTGTTTGTGAAGGGTTCGAGCACTTGTGAATCCAAGGAGGTTGCTAAGTTCCTCAAGAGTCATATATTCATCAGATTCAGAATACCAGGGCGATCATATCAGATCAAGGAACTCATTTTTGTAACCGTACAGTTGAAGCCTTGATGAAAAAGTATGGGGTCCATCACCGACTATCTAGTCCCTACCACCCGCAAGCCAACGAACAAGCGGAGATCTCTAACAGAGAGATAAAGAGCATCCTGGAGAAGACAGTTAACCCTTCCAGGAAGGATTGGAGCACGAGGTTGGAAGATGCTCTATGGGCGTATCGAACTAGCCTACAAGACGCCTATAGGAATGTCCCCATACCGTGTGTCACTTACCAGTGGGAATTGAATACCGAGCGGACTGGGCAGTTCAGCAAGTTAACATGGATGCTAGAACCCGTGAGGAGAAAAGGAAGCTGCAGCTACAGGAGCTGGAAGAACTCAGATTAGAGTCATTCGACTCAACCATGTGGTACAAGGAAAAAACAAAGATGTGGCACGACAAGAATCTGAGGACCAAGGTTCTCCGAGTTGGCTAGAATGTAATACTCTTCCAGTCGAGACTGAAGCTAATGCCTGGGAAACTCAAGTCAAAATGGACAGGACCTTACATCATCACCGCACTTCGTTCTAATGGAGTGGTCGAGATTTCAGGGAGTATCCCTAACTCTGAACCTTTTTTTGTAAATGGGCATAGGATGAAAATATATAGGGAAAATGCAGAGATGTGTGTAGTGGAAGAAATCCCACTACGTTTTAATATCGCCTAATGATCAGGAGGATAGGGGTTTGGAATATCACCTGACCAACTTTATATGGTTTGTGCATATTGACCAGGTAGAATTTCAAATACCCTCAGCAATGATGTAAATATTGTAAATACTTATTGATTTAATTTTAATTGAAGCAAGTAGAAAAATATTAAAAATCCCAAAAATATTTTCGGACCTTAAATGTTAATTTGGGGGCACATACTGACCGCAAGAATACCAATTTGATGAAACTCTGAATTACATTTAAGTGTCCCTTTTAACTTTATTTCCATTTTTAGTTAATTTAGGGGAGATATTAAGTGGAAGTTTGAATTTTGGCATGTGGTGCAGCTTTGCAGGGCAAGGACAATGACCGGGAGGGCGCGTGGAACAAAGATGTGACAGGAGACGTCCAATCAGCAGTGAGAGCTCTCAACCGCCTCCCACCGAAGCATCGTGACCGAAACTGTCTACAACCGGTCAAAACCCTTAATTTCCCACTCCTCTATTAAAACCCCCACCGTCTATTTCCCTTTACCTCAAGAACCCTTACCTGCATTCTCTCACCCAAAAACAACCACCACCGATAACCACCGTAAATTTCCACCGGAAACAGAGAACCACCACTTTCAAACCATGTTTAAAAAAGAAAGTAACCCACAAGCAACTCTCTACCACCGGCGAGAAACATCCGGAAGACCCGACAACCATGGAGGCGCGGCCACCAAGTCCGCAGTAGTCTCAACCAGCGCCAACGCCACAAATTTCGGCGATGGTCCCATTAGACGCACTGGCGGCTTATCTCAGGCAGCAAGACCTGAATAAAGACTGGACGACAACTTCGGCAGGATTTAGCCAAATCGGAGGAGTGCCGGGGATACCGACCCCTACCCCAGAAGTTCCGACCACCGTTAACCCGCCTACCACCGTCCCAACTTCCTCGGCCCCCACTTCCCAAAAATCCTCTTCAATGGTAACCGCACCGACGGAATCCGTAACCCCTTCCCCAATACACCAACAAACCAAACCAATTGACACAATTCCCCTTTCCTCCTACCAAGATCCCTACATGGGAGAAACGAAAAAGAGAAAAACGGATGAGAAAGAAGACGAAGACAAGGGGAGCGAAAAGGGGGGTGATAAATCGGAGGAGACACCGGTCACGAAGACAATACCCCAAGAGGAGGAGAAGGGAGAAATAGATCTAAACGAGACAGCCAGGAAGCAAGGGCTGATGACAGATGATGAATTCCTGTCAATTTTGAATGGGGTAAACAGGAGAGAAGTGGGAACTGACGAGATGGCTGAGGGTTTGGTCCTCGCATCTCAGGCAGTAGGGGAAGGTGAACCATATGGAGTAGCGAATGAGCCGGAGGGTGTTGTCCACCAGCTAGTAGGCGATGTGGAAGAGAAGGAGAGAAGCAAACCGAAGAGGAGGAGCTGAAGTCAGCAACTCCCCAGTCAGAAGCAAAGGAGGGTGAGAAAGAAACAGAATAAGAGGCCGGAGTACTGATACGCTCGGATTTTGCACTATTTTAAGGTCATTATTTGGTCTGTTTTTTATGTCAAAGTCACTCTACACGTCCATTATTTTCATATTTTGTTTGTTTTGGTATTTTGACGTGTTTTGTGAGAAATGTGCATAATTGAGCTGAAAAAGGGAGCCAAAACGCAAAGTCTGGAAATCTGGAGTCACACGGCGACCGGCGACCGCTGCGTAGGTGTGTGGCGACCGCCGGCGCCCGGCGGGTAGAGCAATGCAGCGGTCCACCTTGGAAAAATACACTTGGAAGAGAAGTCTCACCCGGCGACCGCCGGAAGCCATGCGGCGGTCCGCCGCCCTAGAAACATACTCTCTGGAGTCCAACGCGGCGACCGCCGGCCCGCCGGAGAAAGGCGGCGAAACCGAGATGCCCTAGATTTGCTCCAAGATTTACCATATTTTGAAGATCTTTTCCTTCTACAACAAGGAATGACTTTCCCCTATAAATAAGACCTCAAACTTCATCAATAAAAGAGAGAGCTTCTACTTGCAAAATAATTCATAGAGATCAAAAGCTAGAGTACTTCACTTGTGCAAGGAGTTGGAGAAGGATTTCAAGAACATCAAGAACGACAAGGATTCAACCTACATGTTTTATTTTCTTTAGTTTTATGATCCAATTGTCTTCGCTTCAATCTACATATTTAGCTTATTTCATTATGTATAACTAAACTCATAGGATTCTAGAGATGTGTTAGTAACGACTTTGGTTATACAATTCCTTTTTCTTTTTAATATCCGTTTTGTTTTTACTTTGTTTCTTCCCTAAGTTAATCTTGATGCTTCATGATTGAGTGACACAATCATGTATGATTTAATATAACTTGCTTCATAACTGTGAGAGTTCTAGCGAGTTAGATCAACTTAGTAGACGCTACAGTTAGCTTCCCTTAAAACGGCACTGTTAATTGAGAGTGATGATTTTTCAAGGGTCTTAGGAGCTATTTGGAGTTACGTGTTAGGATTGACAACCCTAATCTTGTAATCATCGTTTGCATCGCATGAGCATAAGTTAGGGGTCTCGTTCTATCAAAGTAATAACTGTGCTAGGGTATTGTAGTTTGGAATTTGTATAACCACAACTGTGAACGCACATCTCTGGGATTCCCTTATGTTTATCGATTGTCTCCGTATTTTGCTTGCATTTAGTTGTTAATTGTTTTCAAATATTTTCAAAAGTTTTCAAAAGTTTTCAAAATCTCTTGATCTTCCCGATAGTAATTGAGTTCTAGTAGAGGATAGACACTATGTGTTTGCCTTCCCCATGTTCGATATCTGGTACTGAACTTTAGCTATACTATATATATAATATGTATACTTGCAGGTTTATTTAGTGCTACAAAATAGTGCATCAAGTTTTCGGCGTCGATGCTGGGGAAGACAATTCATTTAGGAGTGATATCTTCAAACGGACAATTTTACTACTTTGGATTTTACTGCTTTTAATTTTTATTTTATTTTTATTCTCATTTTTATTTTTATTTTAATTTATATTTTTATTTTTCATTTTTTTTAGTTTCTGCAGGTTGTGCAGATTTGCGTATCTTGTGGGGAAAATAAGATGGCGGAGCCCACCAACCACGATCTTATCGTCGCCCTCCGAAAGGAGGTGGAAGAGATGTGAGAAGAGAGAGCTCGGCAAAAGCTGAAAAAGAAAAACGAGCAAGGGAGGTAGTTCCAGTCTTGAATATGTTTAGTCATGGTAACATTGTGGACATTCCTGCAGGTCCGCAGATAGAGGCCAAGAACTTTAAGTTGGGAATACCCTTAATCAATAGGGTTGAACAAAATGCCTTCGCAGGAGGAGACATCGAGGACGCAAATTGACATCTCACTAAGTTCGTGGAAATAGCTAATACAATCAAGATCAATGGTGTTGATGATGATATTGTGAGGGTAAGACTTTTTCCCTTTTCCTTAACTGATGCTGTTAATGAATGCTATGATTGTCTGCCTGCAGATAAAACCACAAATTGGAACGATCTAGTGGTCCACTTCCTCGACAAGTACTACTCGCCTGGCACCATCCTAACGCTTAAGTGTGAGATCTTTCAATTTATGCAAGGATCCGATGAGCCTCTATATGAAGCTCTCGCACGTTTCAAAGCTCTTCTCCGCAAATGCCCGAACCATGGTTTTGGAATAGACCATCTGGTAGGAATCCTTTATAACGGATTTAACGAAAAAATCTCTAGTTTGTTGGATTCAGGGGCGAATGGGGGATTCTTGAGGAAAGAAGGAGTTGCTGCTATGGAGGTACTAGAGGAATTAGCCACAAACAGTCGAGGTTGGTCCAAGGAAAAACAAAAAGCTGAAAGGCTAGATGCAGTGAAGAAACCATGTGGGAATGAGACATCCCAAGAATTGGCATTCATCAGAGGAAGACTTGAAAAATTAGAAGATCCAGGCAAAGAGGGGAATGTCATCAAAGATGTCAAATATGTCCAAAATGGGGGTGATCCCTACAGGCTTTATAATAATACTTATCGCCCTAATCAGAGGGGTGGTAATTTTAATAATTATAATAGAAATCACCCACATCCACATGTATCTCATGCTAATAATCATAATTTTGTCCAATCTCATGCAGGGTTCAATCTAGGCAAAGAGAAAGGAGTGGAGCCACCTACCAAGGAGACAAATATGAGGCTGGCATCCAAAAGATCTTGGAGCTAATGCTAGAGGATAGAAAGAACAACGAGACCAAGATGGGAGTTGTAGAGGAAAGACTGACCAAACTTGAATCTGGGTTAAACACTGTTGTCTCCACTGTGTCCATCATTAAGTTACAAATGGATCAATTCCAAAAGAAGGTACTGGAGGATAAAGGCAAGGCTGTTGCCAAGGTTGTCGGTATCACCAAGGATGAAGCCAGCACCCCCGGAACGAGTTTTGGGGACTGCCCGACACCCAGCGGACCGCCGCACAACGGGATTGTACTCCCCTTCCAGCCGAGGAAGCCATTCAAGCTTGAAGAGCAATTCCGACAATTCTTAAATATGTTTTGCAAATGTCATACTAACCTCCCTCTTGTTGATGCATTGCAGGAAATACCTAGGTATGCCAAGCTCTTGAGAGAGGCGGTGATGAAAAAGAAAAAAGCTCCAGAAATCTGATCTAAAGCTACCTCTTCACAGTAGTGATATTATCCCAAAGCAAAGGACTGTCAAGCAGAGGGACCCTGACCAATTCATCATTCGTTGTTCCGTTGGGAATGGTACGGTAGACTAGGCTCTTTGTGATCTTGGAGCTAGCGTCAACATAATACCATTGGAGTACTACGAGAAGCTCAATATCGGGCCGCTCAAATCCACAGATGTCTGCTTAAGGATGGCTGATAACATTGCGGTAAATGTGGTAGGGGTAATTGAGGATGTATTGGTGAAAATTGATGATTTCATATTCCCTGCCGATTTCTTTGTTTTAGACATGAAAGTTGATAAACAAGTTTCTCTGATTTTAGGCAGAAATTTTCTAGCCACATGCAAAGCTCTTATTGATGTAGGTAGAGGAGAAATCACAATAAGTGACCATGGAGGAAAGTCGATCTACAACATCGAAACCGCGATACTTAAGTATGAAGAGGCGAAACAAGCTAAGATGGAGCATGATAGCATGGAGGTCATGGTGACCGATTTTTCTAAGCCTTACGATCTATTTGGAGGGGAAGATCTTTCTAATCCTACTATTTTCATTGTTAACACTTTACCTCAAGCTCCTAAAAAGGGCAAGCCTAATCCTACTAAGTCTACCTTGCAGGAAAAGCCCAAGAGAAAGAAGAGGAAAAAGACTCCACCTCAAGATGACCCCAAAATCTACGTGATCAAAACCTCGAATGAAAATTCAAATGGTGGAAGAAAGTTCTCACCAAGTTGGTTCCATTCGCGGTGGCAGAGACTAAGATTGTTGGTACAAAGGCATCCTAAAGGAATCCTCACGATGGGGGGTAACTCATTAACTTCAAAGAAGGTCAAGCTAAAGACGAAAAATAAGCGCTTGTTGGGAGGCAGCCGAACCTTGTTTTTGACAATTTTTTCTTTAATTCTAAGTATTTTTGGTTTTAGTTTGATTTTGGTGCGTAGAAAAATTTTCGTTGGTTCTGAACTCTTCGTGGCGACCGCCGCATGCGCTGCGGCGGTCCGCCACCTGCTCGCTGGAACAATCTAGATCTGCGCGGCGACCGCCGGACATGCCGCAGCGGCCCGCCACCTGGGCACAATTTCCACTTAGGGAAACACTTTAGATCAAGTTGTCGATGATATTACATATATTTAAGTGTGGCTTAACGTTTTGATTTGATGGTTTGGTGAAAAGATGCATAATTAGTGAATTGCTTATTCGCCTTGAATCATGCTTATACCTTGTGAGGATTTGAGTCTAAATTTCTTTCTTGAACTTGCAAGAATTTGGAGAGGGATTTCAAGAACATCAAGAACGACAAGGATTCAACCTACGGGTTTTATTTGCTTTATTTTTATGTTCCAATTGTCTTCCCTTCAATCTATGTGTTTAGCTTATTTCATTATGTGTAACTAAACTCATAGGATTCTAGGGATTTGTTAGTAACGACTTTGGTTATACAATTCATTTTTCTTTTTAATATCCGTTTTGTTTTTACTTTGTTTCTGATTTAGTATAACTGGGAGAGAGTTCTAGGGAGTTAGATCCACTTAGTAGACGCTACAGTTAGCTTCCCTTAAAATGGCACTGTTAATTGAGAGTGAGGACTTTTCAAGGGTCTTAGGAGCTATTTGGAGTTACGTGTTAGGATTGACAAACCTAATCTTGTATTCAACGTTTGCATCGCATGAGCATAAGCTAGGCGACTCGTCCTATCAAAGTAATAACTGTGCTAGGGTATTGTAGTTTGGAATTTGTATAACCACAACTGTGAAAGCACATCCCTGGGATTCCCTTATCTCTATCGATTGTCTCTATGTTTTGCTTGCATTTAGTTGTTAATTGTTTTCAAATATTTTCTGTTTCAAAAGTTTTCAAAATCTCTTGACCTTCCAGATAGTAATTGAGTTCAAGAGAGGATAGACACTTTGTGTTTGCCTTCCCCGTGTTCGATATCCGGTACTGACCTTTAGCTATACTATATATACTCTGTATACTTGCAGGTTTATTTAATGCTAAACAATAGTGCATCAAGTACAACCTGAGGAGCCGGAAACTATAGCCCCAATAGTGTCAAAATCAAAAGTAGTCAAGTGGAAACTGGTGTTGAAAAGCAACCCTAAGGCAGAAAGGAAGAAACCCAAGAGAGTGTCACAGAGATGCTTAGGGAAGTGGACGTCAAGTAAGGCAGGAGCGAACACAGCAGCAGATGCAGTGGAGATCTCTAGTGAAGATGAGAGGACTACTTCTACAAAACCTAGGGAGGAGCTCTCGACAACTATCCAGGAGGACGCCCCAACAGCAACAGGGACGGCCCCACCAACGCCAAATGACCAAGAGGAAGAGGCTGACAAGGTGGCTGAGGGTCTGGACCTCGCATCGAAGTCAGTAGGTCAGGTGATGCAATAGGTGACGACACCCGTGCCTGTGTGGTGGCCGAGCCTACTGCCCAGGAGGAACCTTCAACACCAGCCGTGGAGAAGTATAAAGGAGACGAAGATGAGGACAAGTACATCCAAGAGAGGAAACGAAAAGGGAAGAACCCTGCTAAGAAGAAGCAGGTCGTCAAGAAACAATGCACGGTCAGCACCAGTGTCATGATTCGGGAGCCAGAACGGAAAAGCTCATCACGCCAATGAGGGATCAATGACAGTGAGAACACCTCCAACGAAGAGTCAAAATCGAAGAGTGACATTTCTCTAGAAGGTGAGGAGTATCATGAACATCAACTCCCCGACAATCACCGTGAGCTAGTCCACCCCCGGGTAGAGAGAGTAGAGTA
>NC_062966.1:6259670-6282910 GCF_023119035.1 Salvia hispanica
TAAACCATACTTATCCTCAAGTATAAAGACAAGAAAAAAGAAATAAGGCGAACTTCAATGCATGGTTATTCCATGACCGACACACTAAAGACTCCTAGACCTAGACACTCTACTGACATACAAAAGAAAAGGAAATAAAAACAAACACTTAAGAAAATAAAACACATAGGCATGAATTAGTTCAGATTTTTAAGCATCCGTCCCCACAAGTTTAAGGTCAATCCAATAGTCTACACTCTCCAAATCCTCTCCTTCCCTTCTTCCATCTAGTCGGTTTGTCAGCTTGTCCAGATAGCCTTTAGCTTTACCAATTGTTGGATTCGCTCGATCACTCATTCTTCACCAGGGATGTTAGGATCAAGCGCTCTAAGTTATTTTCTGCCACCGATGCTTTGGGTTATGAGAATTTCTCCTTCTAACCTCCTTTCATATTTCCTTCTCTTTTTTCTTCTCCTGGACTTCGTCCAGCTTATACCTCTTGTTTCCTGGACTTCGCCCAGCTTATACCTCCTGTTTCCTAGACTTTGTCCAGCTTACACCTCCAAAATATATATTTTTTCCTTTTTATTTCTCTCCTGTGGGCTTCGTCCATAATATTCCTCCAGATATATATATATATATATATATATATATATATATATCGGAGCATGTTAGGGTGCCACCACCCCTTAAAATAACACCATACCACCATTCCTAGCCAATCATTTATACACGTGGACGAATAATAAGGCTGCCACGTGGCAAAAAAAAAAATCTAGAAAAACTCGGTCAGCAATATGCTGGTCTTTAACCAGCAATATTTCTTAACTAGCAATATCCGACACACTATACAACAATCTATAGATTGCTGTGTAGTGTTTGTAATATTGCCGTATAGCGTTTATAATATTGTTCTATAAGCGGTGTCACGGTGTCATTTTAAGAGGTGTTGTTATTTTAACACAAACCTATATCTATATATATATATATATATATATATATATTTCTTTTTTTTTTTTTCCTATCTCCTTTCTGTATTCTTCTCCCTAAGCATCATGTGGCAGTCCCCTTTTTAAATTGTTAGCACTCAATGTTAAGGCTTATAACTCACTGATATTACGGGGCTTCACAACTAGGTCCGCTAAGGCATCTTCTATCTTCCTCACTTCAGTGCATCCTATTTTCAATTACTCTCCCTATGGGAATCATGCCTTATTACCCTTAGTAATTCATGCTTAAAACACATAACCTAAAAAAAACTAACTAACTCCTAGACCTAGGGACTCTTACACATGCTGAGCACAAACTGTACCAACTCTCCTACCCCCTCCCACTTCACTCCAGCTTGTCTCCAAGCTATCCTAGTGAAGGGGGGAAATAAGAGAGTTGGTGCACACAATCAAAATAAAACAAAAGAAAACTTCTCACACTTAGACCGTACCACGGGCTAAGTGGGAGAAAACAATTACACAAAACAGAAACATCATGCTGAATATACACATAAACTTCTCACACTTAGACCAAGAATTGGGCTAAGTGGGAGAAAACCACATTATAACAATAAAAACAGCATGCTTATTTAAATAAAACTTCTCACACTTAGACCAAAGAATGGGCTAAGTGGGAGAACACACAGAACAACAACTTATACATGCTCAGCACAAATAAAACACAAACATATAAAAGAAAAACAAAATAAAACAACTAATAATAAATTTTACTTGGTCAATGGGGGTTTCAATTCTGAGTCTGGCTCCCAAGGGAGCCAAACCTGGGTGGTACGTTGGGGCGGTTCACTTTCAACTTCTTCTTTGCCGGTGATGCCGGCGCTTCCTCCTCAGACATCATAGGGGTTTTTGATAGGGGCTTTCTTACAGAGACGGACACAAAGGCTGGAGATGCATGTGAGGCTACCGAAGGCTTAGAGTGGGGTGGTAGCTGCTGTTGGGAGGAGCTTCCCTGACTGGGCTGCCTGATAACCTTACTGGGTCCAGAGGGTAGCTTCTGCTGGGTCTGGGGAAACATCCCCCCCAACCATTCTGCCATCTTCTTCATAATCCTGACCGCATCGGCTATCCTATCATTTTGGGCAGATGACTGCTCGGCTAGGGCATCCAGACTCCCCTTAATCCCATGCAGCTCATTCTTGACCGATCTCCTCTCTCATCACAGCCATCTCTTTCCGCAGCTCTTCCACGTGCACAATCGCCACCTCCTCCATCAGGTCCGGTTCACGCTTCACCTTGTCCAGGTTTGCCCCTACATCGTAGAAGCAAACCTCTTTTCCCTCCATGTACAACAGCCCTTTGTTAAAGAAATAATCCAGACTAAACACCTCTGGTGGCTCACAAATTATCACATCTGGTTCTGCCTTCCCGAACTTCAGGATGTAGTTATGTTGTATGTAGGCACCCAGCAAGTGACAAGTGTACTTGTGGCGAGAGGGGTTTGCGGCCATCTGATGGCAGGCTTGTGCTAACCAGTATCCCAGGTGGACTTTAATACGTTTAGCCATGCACCATGTGAAGTATAACTCGGTGGTGGTGAGGGCAGAGGTCGCGGTTCCCATCAAATTGTAGCCAATAAACTCCTGCACAAATCTTAAGAGATGGTTTGTGATGTGTAGGCCTCTCGAAACACTTGTCTTGAATTTTTCACTCCTTCCATGCGTGATGGACTCCCATGCGGTCTGAGGTGAGAATCCTGGGGTATGCTTTGGCGGTCCAAACATCCGCTCATTCCAGATCCCTTCATCATCTTCAGCAGTTGTGAATAATCCCATCCTCAGAGACCGTTCCCTAATGCTCATCTCGTGCTCTATGCTGAAAAGGCGGAAGGAGATCACATCTGCATCCGGGTCAGTGGTTTCCTTGAGCTTGAACGTCGAGAAGAATTCCCTCGCTGCTATGAGCGGTACCTCCTGATCACTATGGTTTAGCAACCATTCGAAGCCAATGTCCTTGATGTAGGACATAAATTCCTCTTCGGACTTGATGTACTCCAGAACCTTCATATCAAAGCGCTTCCCTGACTTGGCCAACTTGCCCACTGCACTCCTATCCTTGTATGTCTGGGCTCTCTTGGGGTCATCAAATTTCACCATGGACGTCAGTAGTTTTCTCGTTAACCAGATCTATGTCCGCTTGAAACTGGGCACCTCTTCTTCTTCAGACTCTTCCTCTGCTGGACTGCTTGGTATAGGAAATTTAGATGGCGCACGGAGTGGCGTCAGTGCTTCCTCCCTGATCGAGGAGATTCGCTGCGATTTCCTGGACTTAGGAGCAGCCACTGTCTTACCCTTCCTTTTGCGCTCCATGGCTTTCCGGTGCTTCTCTGTTGTATCCACCTCTCAATCAGACCCAAGATTCTTTCCTTCATCCACCTCATCCAGCAGACTCCTTCTCGTCCTTCTCCTGAACTTTGGTTTCACCGATGAATATTCTGGCACCTCGTCCAGATCTAAAACTTCCAATGGCCCATCATCCGTAGGCCCTTATTCTTCAGCAATAACGGGGACCTCATTCCCTCCAGAATTTATAGGGATCTCTCCCTCAGCAGACATGGTCAGGGTTTCCCACTTAGATAGTTTCAGAGTCTCCTCCTCAGGTTTTTCAGGGATTTCTCCCTCAGATACGATCGGGGTTTCCCCCTTAGATCTCCCAGGGATTTCTCCCTCTGTACACACGGTCGGGGTTGCTCCCTCAGATTCAAACGGGGTTCCCCCCTCAATATACAGACTCGGGGTTTCCCCCTCCACAGACTTCAACACAGGGGTTCCCCCCTTCACAGACTTCTCAATAGGGTCTTCCCCCTTAACAAACTTCACAATAGGGTTTTCCTCCTTAACAGACTTCACAATAGGGTTTTCCCCCTCAACAGACGGTAATACAGATATGTTACCTTCCCTCGCGGCTCCATTCACAAAGTAGTCCACCGCCATCCCATCAATCTCGTCCGCGAAACCGCTGACGCTCTCCTCCTCAGGTCCGCCACCACCCTTTCCCTGCTCTCCGATGTCTGGGCTCGACCCAGTTTCTGCATGTGATAGATCTTGGGGTTGGGCTCCTTCTCCTTCTGTGTGTGGAATAGGCGGTTGGGCTGTCGATTCGTCAGGTATCATCTGCGGTTGTTGGCGGATCGCCGAAAAGCGGGAGAAGATTCTCACGGCCTCCTCTTTACTGCCAAATTTCTCATCCAACTCTTTCAAGAACACCTCCTCCTCAGGATTTCCGACGGTAGGGGGTTCTGAAACGGGAGTTGGGCGCCACTCCGAGCGTATATCGAGGACTGGAAAGGTCGCCAGAACCGGCGGCCGTTTGGATGAATCGCCGGACGGTGGTTTGGTGGAGGGGTCCTCCCTCGCAGTAGGATTCTGGGCCTTCTCCATGGTTTCTTCCTACACACACTTGCAAAAACTAGGGTAAAATTTGGGTTAGGGTTTGGGAGAAATTTGGGGAAAATAGAGAAGAGAATTGTGAGAGTAGAGAGAGAAAAGTCGGTTGAAATATTTTATGTGAAATGAAAAGGCGATGGGATTTTCTGGGTGGGCAGGCGAACGGTTGCTCGGTGATGTAAGAAACCGTACGACTCCTAGAAAAGCGGAATTTGAAATTCGAAAAGTAACCGCCATCAATCTCGTCCGCGAAACCGCTGACGCTCTCCTCCTCAGGTCCGCCACCACCCTTTCCCTGCTCTCCGATGTCTGGGCTCGACCCAGTTTCTGCATGTGATAGATCTTGGGGTTGGGCTCCTTCTCCTTCTGTGTGTGGAATAGGCGGTTGGGCTGTCGATTCGTCAGGTATCATCTGCGGTTGTTGGCGGATCGCCGAAAAGCGGGAGAAGATTCTCACGGCCTCCTCTTTACTGCCAAATTTCTCATCCAACTCTTTCAAGAACACCTCCTCCTCAGGATTTCCGACGGTAGGGGGTTCTGAAACGGGAGTTGGGCGCCACTCCGAGCGTATATCGAGGACTGGAAAGGTCGCCAGAACCGGCGGCCGTTTGGATGAATCGCCGGACGGTGGTTTGGTGGAGGGGTCCTCCCTCGCAGTAGGATTCTGGGCCTTCTCCATGGTTTCTTCCTACACACACTTGCAAAAACTAGGGTAAAATTTGGGTTAGGGTTTGGGAGAAATTTGGGGAAAATAGAGAAGAGAATTGTGAGAGTAGAGAGAGAAAAGTCGGTTGAAATATTTTATGTGAAATGAAAAGGCGATGGGATTTTCTGGGTGGGCAGGCGAACGGTTGCTCGGTGATGTAAGAAACCGTACGACTCCTAGAAAAGCGGAATTTGAAATTCGAAAAGTAACCGCCTTACCTCCAAATTCTCACTGTGAAAACTCTTCCTCCCCCTAGCAACTCACAATTCCTAAAAAAATGAAACGCCAAATTCTCGGGTCGAGGATCATGAGTGACAGATCTGCATTATCCCTATATACCTTCACCCTGTGTCCATTGACAAGGAAAGGAAAAGAATTTGGGGCGCTTCCTTGGATCTCCACTCCTCCATTTGCTCGAAGGACAACGATCGTGTATGGTCCTATCCATTCGGATTTCAACTTCCCCGGCATAAGTTTGAGCCGAGATTGAAAAAGAAGTACTTTCTGCCCTACTCGTAGTTGCTTGACCCGGAGGTTATTATCATGCCAGAGCTTTGTTCTTTCTTTATACCACATGGCTGAGGCAAATGCCTCTAACCTTAGCTCCTCCAGTTCTTGTAGTTGCAGCTTCCGTTCTACTTCACACGCCGACGCCCTAATATTCATCTATTTTATGGTCCAGTATGCCTTGTGTTCCACTTCCACGGGTAGATGGCACATTTTCCCGAACACCAACCTATAAGGTGACATCCCGATCGGTGTTTTGTTAGCAGTCCTGTATGCCCTGAGAGCATCGTCAAGGCGCTTACTCCAATCTTTCCTCGTGGTATTCACCGTTTTTTCCAGAATGCTTTTGATTTCCCTATTCGAGACTTTCGCTTGACTATTCGACTGGGGGTGATATGGTGTAGACAGCCGATGATGCACACCGTATTTCCTCATCAAAGCCTCTATGGTACGGTTGCAGAAATGCGTTCCCTGGTCTGTGATAACAGCTCTGGGTACCCCATACCTGTTGAAAATATTGGCCCGAGAAATTTCTTGGGAACTTGGCACTTCTCCTGTGAATAAGTAATTAGCCAGGTCAGCGAACCATGGTCAGCAGATATAGCTTCGTTCGTGTCCCCTTGGAATAGTCGATGTAAATGATCTGCAACTTTGTTCTCCGTCCCTTTTTTATCTTTAACTTCCTAGTCGAATTCTTGCAGTAGTAGCACCCACCTAATCAACCTTGGATTAGACTCTCTCTTGGCCAGGAGATACTTAATGGCTGCGTGATCAGTGTAGACTATCACCTTCGACCCTAGTAAGTATGGTCGAAACTTCTCAAATGAGTATACCACTGCCAACATCTCCTTCTATGTGGTATCATAGTTCTTCTGAGCCTGGTTGAGGGTCTTCGAGGCATAGAAAATGACATAACTTTTCCCGTCGATCTTCTGACCTAGGACCGCTCCTACCGCAAAATCACTCGCATCGCACATCACCTCAAAGGGGTGATTCCAATCTGCTGCTCTGATTATTGGGGCAGAGACAAGTCTATCTTTAACAATTGGAAAGCCGTCTTGCAGCCTTCATCAAAATCAAATTCCACATCATTGTGCAACAGATGCGTAAGTGGCTGGACAACCTTTGCGAAATCCTTGATGAATCTTCTATAAAACCCTACATGACCCAGGAACCCTCTAACCTCCTTCTGATTCGTGGGGTAGGGTAGCTTCGAGATCACATCCACCTTGGCCTTATCCACTTGAATCCCTCTCTCAGAGACCACATGACCTAGGACTATTCCTTCTGGCACCATGAAATGACATTTCTCGAAATTTAGGACTAGATTCTTCTTCTGGCACCTTCTCAGTACCAGATCTAAATTGGCCAAGCACGAATCAAAGGAATTTCCATACACCGTGAAATCATCCATAAAGATTTCAATACACTCTTCCAGCAAATCTGAGAAGAGGCTTATCATACAACGCTAGAATGTGCCCGGTGCATTGCATAAACCAAACGACATTCTTCTGTATGCATAAGTGCCGAACGGACAGGTAAAGGTTGTCTTCTCCTGGTCTTCAGGATCCACATACATCTGGAAGTATCCACTGTATCCGTCTAGGAAGCAAAAGTATGGCTTCCTAGCCAATCTTTCCAACATCTGGTCAATGAAGGGTAAAGGAAAGCGGTCCTTCTTGGTGGCTTCATTAAGCTTCCGGTAATCAATGCACATCCTCCATCCAGTCACCAACCTAGTAGGTACCAACTCATTCTTGTCGTTCTCTATCACTTGTATTCCTAACTTCTTTGGCACCATGTGAACTGGGCTGACCCATTCACTATCTGGAATGTAGTAAATAATACCCAAGGACAACAACTTCAGAACTTTCTTAAGAACTTCTTCCCGCATGTTTGGGTTCAGCTTACGTTGCGGGTCTATACGAGCCTTTTCCCCTTCTTCCAGTCTGATGTGATGCATACAAAGGTAGGGGCTGATTCCCACCAGGTCGGAGAGAGTCCATCCTATGGCCTTCTTGTTTCTCCGGATTACTTCCAGTCGATCATTCTCCTGCTCTGCTGTCAAGTGGCTGTTGATTATCACTGGGAATGTTTCATCTTCCCCAAGGTAGGCATACTTTAGGGTCTTGGGCAATTTCTTCAACTCCTTCTTTGGTGTGATGGCTTCCTGGGGCAGGGGATTTTTCTCCAGGCCTCTGGTTGCCATTTCACCCAAGTCAGTTCCCTCGTCTGGGCTCCTCACTTGAACAGACCCCGTCGACTCGAATGACAGTGGTTGGTGGCAGAATGCCATGATCGCTTCATTGATCTGTTCTTCTGCCAGGTTCCGAGTTAATAGGGTTTCACACCACCCTGCCACTGATACGCTCGCATTTTGCACTATTTTAAGGTCATTTTGTGGTCCGTTTTTTAGTCAAATTTGCATTACATGTCCATTATTTGCATATTTAATCTATTTTGGTATTTTGACATGTTTTGTGAGAAATATGCATATTTGAGCCTAAAAAGAGAGTTAAAACACGAAGCAGGAAATCTGGAGAGCTTCAGGTGGCGTCCGGCGAACGCCAGGAAGTGCGTGGCGACCGCCACAAGGAGTTAGAAGCTTCTGGAATGCACGCGGCGACCGCCGGCCAAGGTGCGGCGGCCCGCCACAAAAACGTGGCGCGCGGCAGCTGTCTTCAAACTCAATTTTCCGGCGATACTGAAGTCCGATCAGGGCGTTCTACACACCATTCTCTTCGTCGTGAAAAGTTCTTCAAGATGGTATAATAATCACCTAAATCGGAGTTCTGTGGAGAGAGCTATGGCCGTTTTACCAAAGTTGTGCAAAGCTTCTGGCTGCAGTCTAGGCGGAAATTTGAAGAAGGAAAGAAGATATTACCTTGTGAAGCCAAATCTTTTCCTTCTACTATGGGGAACGAAAATTACATCTTTCCTAATTCTTGGAGGAAACTTATTACCAAATTTAAATCCATCTCAAAATTATATATACCCCATAACCCCATTCATAGAATCGAACCCTTCCATAGCCCCCAAAAGGGGAGCCTTCATGGCTCCCCGTCCATTCTCCAACCCTAATTCCTCCATCCATCATTCCATCACCATTCTTGGAGATTGAAGCAAGGCAAGAGGAGCATGGAGACTTCAAGATTCATCCTTGGGTTTTGTTTGTTTATTTCATGTCTCGTACTTTAATTATTGTTTTAGTTCATCTGTCTATGGATTACTAAACAATTGAATTTTGAGGTTTGATAGTATTTGACTTTTATGTAGTTCTTTTTATGTTTAATGTTCAGAACTCGTTTCCACTTGATTTTTCTTGAACTTTTGTTCGACTAATTGGTCGTTACCTTGATTATTGTCAATCTTTGATCGGTGATAGCTTTGATTGGTTTATCTTATATGTTCATACAATAATTGTGACATGAGTATTGATGCATGATAGGGAGAGATCGTGGTAAAACTTGAGTTGGATGAACGTAGAACTAATTAGAAATTCCTTGAAATTCCTCTATTTGCCTAATTCAATCTTCTTTGCTTTTATTATTTTACTTTAGGTCTCGTTTTATAAATTTCACACCAAAACTCTTGTTTCTCTAGATAGTAATTGACGCTTAGTACGTAATAGCCAGTTGCAATTATATTCCTCGTGTTCGATATCCCGGTACTGACCTTTAGATATACTAGATCTACCCTGCATACTTGCATGTATTTTTAGTGCTAATAAAAAGTGCATCAAGTTTTTGGCGTCGTTGCCGGGTATATTCTCGCTTTAAGCTGATATTGTAGAAAGGTTGATAATACTAATTAAGAGTGTAATATTATTTAATTTTTGTTTTCTTTCTTTTGATATTTTTTGAGGTACATGGAGAACAAGGAGCGCAACAACGGAGGTGTTCCAATATTACTTTAATTTTTTAGGTTTTAATTTTTATTTTCGTTTTGAAAAAAAAAAAAACTTTTCGTTTATTTTTGTTTTGCTTTAAAAAAAAGAAAAAAATCTTGGTTTTTCGATTTTTCGTTTTTCCTTAAATAATAATAATAAATTTATTGGAGCAGGGTTAACGGTCCGCTGCATTGAACACAGCGGCCCGCCGAGAGAAGGACAGTGAGGGCAGATCATCCACAGCGGTCCACTGGACTGCAGCCAGCGACCGCTGAGTTGAGCCAGACACGACATTCTATATAAGATATGTTTTCTCTTTTCCTTCTTTCATTCTTTTTCTTTCTAACCCTAGCATCCACTTCCCCTCTCTCTTTATCTATCTTTTTCTCCACATTATTCACACACTCACACTTCAAATTCACATCACCTACTCAAATTCTTTGGATTCTACCAAATTATTCGTGTGCTCAAGTGTCAACCAACGCAAGACACATTCTTCTTGTAATTTCTGAGCTTTGATCTTGAATTCTTTCATTGGATGACTTTGTTGTTGGTAATGGAGTTTGATGGGGGATGATATTCTTATGATAATTTATAGGTGAATTTGTGAGTTGGATTTATTAGAATTGATCATTGTTGGGTGTGCTTGAATTAGCTTCTTCTTGTGGATGAAATTTGAATTCCCTGTTGATTTGATTGTTGATACGCATAGTTCATGTTTATAGCATTGTGAGGCTATTTTATCTTGCATGACTTGTGTAAATGCTTGAGCTTATATTTGTTTGCATGTTTTTGGTCTATTGTTGAAAATTCTTGCAAATTAGTGGGGGATAGAGATCTTGATGTGGGATGATTTTTGAAACAAGGTAGATTAATTGGTCTTGCACGTGATTATTTTTACACCTTGATTTGGTTAAATTGCCAGGTATTATGTGTTGTATCCTACTACAATTTTCTTCATTCTATGCTCACATTGCGAATTTGTAGGTACAAAGGCATCCCAACAGAATTCCCACGATGGGTGATAACTCGTGAGCTTCAAAGAACGTCAAGCGAAAGACGAAAAATAAGCGCTTGTTGGGAGGCAATCCAACCATTTTTGACATTTTTTGCTTTAATTCTTAAGTATTTTTGGTTTTGGTTTAATTTTGTGCGTTGAAAATATTTTGCAGGTTCTGACCCTTACGTGTCGATCGCCGCAAGCGCTGCGGCGGTCCGCCACCTGCTCGCTGGAACAATCTGTTGATGTGCAGCGACCGCCGAACAGGCCGCGACGGACCGCCACCTGAGCACAATTTCCAGCACGATTTTTTGAAATTTTTCGAACTTTCGCCCCGTCAAGCCTCTACGCAAAATTTTTCAAGGTATGTTTTCTTTTTAGTAGTTCACTCACGTCCCTACCGACTCTACAAATTTATTTTATACTTTGTTGTAAATAAGTTTGGGGGGATGAAGTGGTGGCTGTGAGTTTAGGTTTTTGTTTTAGGGTTTTCTTTTTGTTTTAAGTTTTTGCTTTTGATTTTTTTTAAAAAAACCCGTAGGTGAATTTTGTGTTTTAAAAATGTTTTCTTGAATCCATGTCGTGAACTTAACATGAAGAACTTAGAAACACGCATGCTTAGGGACACACATTAGACCGAGTTTCCAATGATATTACATTCCACATATATTTAAGTGTGGCTTAACGTTTTGATTTGATGGTTTGGTGAAAAGGTGCATAATTAGTGAATTGCTTGTTCGCCTTGAATCATGCTTATACCTTGTGAGAATTTGAGTCTTTATTTCATTCTTGTGTGATTTATCTGCATTCATGTATATGTTTCTAGAACTTGCTCCTAGTCTTGCAATTATATTCTCCGTGTTCGATATCCCGAGTACTGACCTTTAGCTATACTAGATCTACCCTGTATACTTGCAGGTATTTTTAGTGCTAATAAAGAGTGCATCAGCCACTTCCTTGTCAACAGACCGACTCAACTCCGAATTGTTGAACTGTTCCTGCATTAATTCGGTCTCAACGTACTCCTGGACCGGGGGGTTAATAACATCAACAACATGCAAATTTTCTATATCCAATGGTTTCTTCAAGGCTTCATCAATGCTAAAGGAGTATTTCTCCCCATGGTAGTCTAGGCATATAATACCGTCAAACACATCAATAATAGTCTTAGCGGTGCATAGGAATGGTCTTCCTAAAAGCACTACGCTAGACTCAGCAGATTCGTTATCACTTATTTTTATTACATGGAAATCAGCTAGGTACAGGGAAATCATGCACTTTCACTATCCCATTCTCCAGCACACCCTCGAGTGAAATTCATGTTCTATCGGCTAACTGAATTACTACATTAGTATCAACCAGACTTACCCCTATCAACTTCTTATATATCAAAAGTGGTAACACATTTATCGAGGCTCCTAGATCACAGATTGCATGCTCAATTTTAATGTCGCCCAGAGAAATAGGCAAAGTGAACATACCTGGGTCTGTGCATTTTGATGGCATTCTCCTTTTCTGTATCACAACCGACACATTTTCTCAATTACTATCTTTCTGCCGGGCTTGGTTTTTCCAGCTATGAACTCCTTGATGAATTTGCTGAATGTAGGCAGCTTCAAAGGCTGTAGGAACGGTAGATTGATTTCCAGTTTGCCGAAGATCTCCATGAAGTCTTCAGTTTTATTCTTCTTCTTCTTAGCCTCCCCTCTGTGAGGAAATAGCTTCATGCGCTTCAACGTTCCTGCTGGACCCCCGACTGAAGATTCTCTGATTCCTTTCCTTCCTTCCTCAATCTCCACTCTAGGCTCTGGGTCTAAGAAAAATGGATCAGCCATACGAGGTAGTGGCTTTTCTAAATCACCTTTTTGAAGGCCATCTTCTACCCTGGTGTTCCTTTCCTCAGTATCCCCTTGATCAGTGGTCAGTTTCCCATCTTCCTTGCTTGTCATAGGAGGTACACTCTCATTATCTTTCATTACTGGACCCTCATAGCCCCGTCCTGACCTCAGAGTGATCTGACCGATATTTGCCCGATCAGGTGGTTTCACTGATGCTGGTATCCTTCCCTCGTGTCCCCTCATCTCATTCAACGAAGTGGCCAATTGCGACATTTGCTTGGCCAACATATCCATGGCAGACTTCTGCTCTTGTTGTGCATCTTGAATTTTGTGTACCACATCATTGTTTGCCTGCATATTGTTCTGCATATGTTGTTGAGAGCTGACTAGGTCGTGTACCATATCATCCAGATTCCTCTGAGGCTTATAGTTCGGTCGATTGGAACTCGACCCTTGATTATGGCCCGGTCCACTCCCCTGATTTGGGCGATAGTTCCCTTGACCTCCTTGATTGTTGCTGATTGACTCCCTGACCCTTGATTTCCCTGGTGTATATGCTGGAAATTCTGATTGTTTCTCGTGGCGTTCCTCTGGTGTGGTGGAACATAAGAACTCCCTTGATTACTCTGGTTCCTATTGTTCCAATTGGGCTGATCCCCTTGATTGCGATAACCCCAGTTGTTTGGCCCCTCCTTATACTTCCTTGACCAGTTCGAATTATGCTGTGGTCCTTCTTGACTGCGGTTAGGCCAATTCTGTTGGGCTTCTACTGGACCTGGGTACTGTAGCTGGAGCTGTTGGTTCCAATCGGCCCACCTGAAACAAGGGTTGTCTCTCCACGGTGCCTCCTTAATCTTCCACTGATTTCAGCTTGTATTCTGATTTTTTTTATTCCAATTCTCCACTGCATTCAGCCGGGCTTGGAATTCTCCATCGGGCGGTTGACCATAATAGAGTTGGAGTTGATTTTCCTCTGGACCTGGCGGTTTTTCTTTCTCCTACGAGGTAGGGGAATTCTTCTTCTCAATTGCACTTAGAAGTGCCTTCTCCAACCGATCTATCCTGTCCCCGACTCTTTCTCCTTCTTGTTCCTTTACTGCGTTAGCCGAACCTCTCTTCATGATAGTTCGTGGGTTATCGTATGATTTCTTGGCATCAATCAACCTTCCCAAAATCTCTCGTGCTTCACTTGCCTTATTCTTAGTAAAATCCCCCCCGCTCGAGGAATTCATTAAGTCCTTAGACTCGGGATTAGCTCCTTCATAGAACAAGTAAAAAGTCTCAGCCTCCATCATCCTATGATTAGGACAAGCGTCGAGCAGCCCCTTAAACCGAGACCAGTATTGGCTCAAGGACTCATCGTAGTCCTGCTTACATTCCTGAATCTCCTTCTTTAAGGCATTTGTTTTGTTGGACGGGAAGAAATAGTCCAGGAATTCCAGTTTGAAATCTTTCCATGTGTTGATTGAGTCGGGTGGAAGCCTCAGCAGCCATGTATTGGCCTCCCCTTTTAGGGCAAATGGGACTGCACGCAGGCGGTAGTCCTCCTCAGTGGCATCATTGGGCCGCTTTTGGATGCTGCACAGCTTACTAAACTCATTGAGGAACTCGTAAGGACATTCATTCCTCCGTCCAAAAAATGTAGATAAATCACCCAGCACGTATGTCTTAATATCAATAGACCTCTGTCGCTGATTCGAGACTATAGCATGGGTGGGTTCACCATCCAGATGCGCGGTGAGTGAACCGATCTCCAGATCAGGGTCCTCCAGGTGTGCCATATCTACATCTGCCTCCTCCTCTATTTCGGAGTGTTCTGTTTCTGTAGACGACTTCGGGTCCTCTCCTCCTGACGAATTCCACTCTTTTTCACTTTCTGATTCGAACGGAAATGGATCTACTGTCGTAAACCCTGATCCGGTGGTGACTGTGGATGTTGATTCATTGACCTGCCACCTGACTTGACCGTCCCTCGACCTAGACGGGTTACTCCAGTTCCCAAATCGTGAGCCCTTGCTCATAAACTGTCAAGAGAAACAAATATAGGAAATTAAAACTATATACACCAAATCTTTAAACACGTAAACAAACTTTAGGGTCAAAGTTCAAGTAAAACCCATAGAGCTTAAGAATTTACTTCTGACGAGAGTTCGAAAGAACATGAGGTAGGTCATGGAAACAGGATGAAACTGCAATAAATCTCAAATTCCATAGCAGACTGCCCGATCAAAAATTTGCAAAAATTCTGGACAGCAATGAATGATATCGTTCAAACATGTCAAAGCCTAAAACAATCAGTCGCGGCAGAATTTAGAAACATAGACAAATGTCATGAAGTAGCACTATCAATGGTTCAATGACATCATGTTATTGAAAAAAAATGAAATCACATCAATGGATTCACGAGTTTGTTGAGGGCAACTCAAAGTGATTGGAACTTTTCAGAAAATTAACACGATCAAACCCGTTAACAAAGCAGAGAACATCATAGCCTCAACTTGGTGTTGGCGAAAGAAAAATCATTGAGCTACAAAGAATTTCACTTCTGCAAGAACGAACTGGCGAAATGAAGAGGTGAACAAAATTCCAAGTAGAATATTCCATCATTTGAATAAATCAAGTCTGGAGATGTGATCATACTAAATGTCATAACCGCAAACAACTTTAGGGTCAAAGTTCAATGACGGAGGCTCGTAAAATCAAATATCGTCCTTATGAATGACGAATTAAAGAAGACTACTCAATCCAGATATCCAAAGTTACAAGGGCAAACACCAAATTTTCAAGCCAAGTGAGTCATGACTCGTTATAGGAAAAGAAATAATGGATATCACTTGCAAATTGTGAATCAACCAAGGCGTTTAAATAGACAATGGCTCACGGTTATTCAAAACGTCCCGAAGAGAACTTAAGATCCAAGTAAGTATTGTTGATTTAAAAAAAATCGGTCATTCAAGCTACGAAGGTCGCACTCTCTCGCACATTTTTCGCGAGCATGGACATGGTAACATCGTTCTATGAAACCGTGGATTCCAAATTGAGATTCATCGTATCATCGAAATTAATAACTATTTTTGATGGTCGCATCTTCAAAGTCTTCTTCTTGCCATGCCACATGGTCATTTTCGATTGCCATTATACACGCGATCTTAATGTGTCATAAACGTTGTCGTATTTGTGTCGCGTCGCCACTTTGGCAGGGTATGCAAGACCGCATAGTTTTATTAGCTCTTAGGTACGATCTCACCATTGTAAGGATACACCAAGTTCAACATATATATATTTTCGTTGGTTTTGTCACTTAGGAAAGTGATATTGCAGTTTTCATCTTGCAACTGAGTTCTAGCACGTTCAGTCTGGCCTACTCCTTAGGCACTCAATAATTTCAAGCATAGCTTGAAGTCTCACACTTCAACGTATATTCGATCATTTGAATCAACCAAGGCGTTTAAATAGACAATGGCTCACGGTTATTCAAAACGTCCCGAAGAGAACTTAAGATCCAAGTAAGTACTGTTGATTTAAAAAAAATCGGTCATTCAAGCTACGAAGGTCGCACTCTCTCGCACATTTTTCGCGAGCATGGACATGGTAACATCGTTCTATGAAACCGTGGATTCCAAATTGAGATTCATCGTATCATCGAAATTAATAACTATTTTTGATGGTCGCATCTTCAAAGTCTTCTTCTTGCCATGCCACATGGTCATTTTCGATTGCCATTATACACGCGATCTTAATGTGTCATAAACGTCGTCGTATTTGTGTCGCGTCGCCACTTTGGCAGGGTATGCAAGACCGCATAGTTTTATTAGCTCTTAGGTATGATCTCACCATTGTAAGGATACACCAAGTTCAACATATATATATTTTCGTTGGTTTTGTCACTCAGGAAAGTGATATTGCAGTTTTCATCTTGCAACTGAGTTCTAGCACGTTCAGTCTGGCCTACTTCTTAGGCACTCTATAATTTCAAGCATAGCTTGAAGTCTCACACTTCAACGTATATTCGATCATTACCTAACTCAAGCTCCATATGGCTTCTACGTTCGCCACAGAGTTCACAAATTTCACATTTCACTCTCGTAGTGATTCTATACGATACCTTGTACTTCATTGGTCATAGATTATCACCACATGAAACTTCATTCATATATTGCACAACCAAACATGTTTTTCCTATAACCCATTTGGTGTTTCATAACAAGCATCGTAAATCGATATATGTGAATAGCAACACTCAGTCAATCAATCATTCATGGAATCGCATTTCATAAATCATGCAGTTCATGCGCATCTACATCACAATCACAACTCGCAACCACACGCGTATCATGCTTTGCCTTTCACAGTTTCATAGTCATGAAATTTCAACCACATAGGCACAAAGTTTTGTCGTTCATGGAAGCAACATGTATTTCCTTCAAGTTAATTCTTTAGTTTCGCAGAAGTGATAACAAATCTCAACATCAACCAATACAAGTTCACAATCATACTTCAATATCCATCACATTCAACGCATTCATGCCTCATTGTAAAAAAAACAATTTGTATATTCTCATAATGTCTCCCATTTCATATCTTCACAACATTTTCCAAAAGCCATAGTATTTACTTCACATTTCCCATAGGTGTTGTTTCACATACAATCAAGAAATCACAGTCATATAGGATTTCATTCATCCAAGCACATAGAAGTCTAACACGTATTTGCCGATTTTCTTTATCGAGTAAAATACAAGTTCACTTGCACAACATCATTCATCATTCTTGGCATAATCGCACTTAGCAATTTCATATCCATGCATATACATCATTTCACACTCCCAAGCAATATCTTTTTTTCAAAGACGTCATATTAACTTCGATTACCATTGAAATATTTTCATTTTCACCAGAGTAATATTCCCATCGCAATTTCCAACATCTCACAATTCAAATCAATACTCATAGATGTCGTTCATCACGAAAATCACAAATCATATAGAATCTCATTTATTCGATTCGTAGCGATCTTAGTCGCAAATCACTTGCATAACAGCATTCATCTTTTATTTTGCATAATCATAATCCGCAAATTTCAATTGCATGCATAATCATCATTTTATACTCCATCACAAATTTCCAAATATCACAACAACTCCCATTCGCTTCAACTTCCAATATTTCATAATTCAAATCAATATTCAAGAGATACTTGTTACCTCATTCATCGTGGTTGAGCGGAGACGAGTTGCGGTGTTGAGCCTTCGACGATTATCCATTAATCAATTTACACAAATTTCAGATTTTTAATTCAACAAGACTCTTGGGTCCAGAGCGGAAAGAACTGAGGCTCTGATACCAACTGTAACGACCCGCCCATCTAGGGTATAGTAAATGCGGCGATCGTTAACTAAGCGGGCTTAAATGCATCAAAGATCATAGGCTAGGGTTCCATTTAAAAAGGGATTTAACCAAAGCATTTAATGAACAATTAAGTAGAAGAAGAATAATGCCTTAGCAAAGAAATCCAACAAAAGGCTATCGCAATAAATGCTTATCAAAGATTCCAAAATATTCTCAACTGTTCCATATCCAAAATATTCCCACGAAATAAAAGAGTTTAACCCAACCAAAAGATCACAAGTTTCATAATATAGCGGAAGCGACCAAGAAAGAAGTGAGGCTATGTATGGAGACACAACGACACTTAGAGTTCCAACAGATCATCTTATTATTTCCTACTCAACACCGCCGCCCGCTCGCCACCGCTCAACCTGCACATAGGGAAAACACATGCAGGGCTGAGTACTATAATCATACTCAGTGGGCTCATTGCCGAAAACAGTTTTATCACAAATATAGTTATCATCATGCCATTTTCAAGTGTCCATCGGGGTTTTAACTTTAGAAAGACCCGAGGCACCAAAATATATTCTTTATCAAATATCACGGTCGCGCAACCATTTTTCACATCGACGTTTACCATATCCTCATTCTACATGACAAGGAATGCGGCCGCAATCCAGGTCACTAGACCGGCCGACCCGTACGCCAGCACTCGGTCTAACATTGGTGTACACTAACCCAAGTAGAGTTTGCGGCTCTACAAGGATCCGAATTCGATTAAATCAATAGTGGCATAGCCACGAGGGATAGGCACGACAAAACAAATCAAGGCATGATAACACATATCTCATTCTCATCAATATCAGTTTAGGACAATGTCCTTATTTTAAAAGAAAGCCCACCTTGTCGGCTTAGCTCGATAGTATTCTCTTCTCCTCGTTTATCACGCTGAGAGCGCGAAGTATCACCTTTAAATTAGGCGTATCACAAATCAGTTTCAATCATTGATTTCAAATCATGCATGTTCCCATGTTTCCCTTTTTCCCATCGATAAATCTTTAATATCATCATCCAAAATCAAGGTATGATTAGCATATCATTTTTATTCACACAACAACTCCAAATTCACCATCAAATCGTGTCACGCATGAGTGCTCTACCACACACATCACACGCACACACCGCACACATGCACGCACACACACACACGTTTCCCACACACACTTATATGCATCCCATTATTCACCGATTAAATTTCCCATTCACTCGATCTATATGCATGTGGACTCAAGAACACCGATTGATCGGTAGAAGAAGAGGAGATCAAAATTAAAGTACCTTTTTCCAAAAGACAATCGGTAGAAACAAGTTATAGCCTTGATTCTTCAATAAACTCTTGAATTTCAACTTGAATTCTTCTCAATTGATGAAGAAATCTTGGAGAAAAGATGAAGAAAATTTGGAGAGAGTGGGGAGAGAGTGAGAGACGGTTTTTGATAGTGGGAGGAGGCGTGATTTATGATCTAGGGTTTTGGTCTTCTCTCTTATTTATAGAGTGCCAAAATAATATCCAATAATTAAATAAATCAAGATTTGGAAGATTTGTTGGTTGGATGTTGGCGTGAAGTAGAGAGAAATAAGGGGGATTCGAAAATTATAGGCTATTTAATTAGCCTATAATTAAATTCAAATATTTCACGGAGTAGAATATTATATCACGGAGCAAGAATATATAATTAAATCTCCCCAAATAATAGGAAAAGTGGCGTGACTTTTGATTCCTTAGAAGGAATTTAATATAAATCCTAATTAAATTAGGATATGGCAATATCTTCTTAGATATGGCAAGATATGGTAGGATATTCTAGCATATTTATATTTATTCATGGAATAGAATAAATAAGAGATCAAATAATATAATAAATAATTTCTCCCTCCCTTCTAGATGAGATTTTCGAAAATCTCATGGATATCAAAGGTGGTGTTTTCGAAAATCCCATGATGGAATTAACGTATAATTGGACTTTGGATTTAATTTGGATAATCATCCCAAACAAATAATTAAATCCAAGAAAAATAGGATTTCTTCTCCAAATAAAAATAGGAGAGACCGAAAATTCCACATGCTTAAATAATGCTCCTATTTAATTCTCACTCATCCCTTAGGAAAATAATCCACCACAATTATATTACTCCGCATCAAATATTCACACCAAATCAATCATTTCTTTACTTCCTCTTCTTTTTCTCAACGCATTGACCTTTCAACGGCCACGTCATATTTTCCACATCTTTGACTATTCAATAGCCACGTCATAATTTCAACATGTTGACTATTCAACTCAATCTCAATTCTCATACGCAATTAGGTCACAAAGACACCATGTAATTAATCACTCATCAATTAATTCGCATATCATAGCATTTATGGCATTTAATGCAAAAATTTTATAACCCGAAAAAAGTGGGGCATTACACTTTGGGTTACCTGTCGTTGGGCACACAATCATTTCCTTAGCTTTTCAAAACCCTCAACCCGCTATGCTAAAAAGGTTAGTACAGGGAAGCAGGGAACGAATCCACAGAGACAAATGCGTAAGTAAACATGCTAAAAGATCTGAAAACTATTTTTGGCTGCTGCCACGCAATTTTCTCGGGGTTGAGATTTAATTCCTAGGCTTGGGAAATGAAATGTTCTATTCTAACAGCTAGATCTAGGCTGAGATAACATAACATGCATAATAACCAAAAGCGTTCGAAACAACTACTGGACTAGGTAAACGACTTCCTAAACTAGCCTAGACAGAGGAAAAACGAAACGTGGGGACCATTTCCCAAAACGGCATAGTACGACGGAAAAAACTGCAGATTAACCAACTAAAGGACTAACTAACAGCGACATCATCTTCTCTAACTTTTATCACGAAATAACAGATGAAAAATAGAGCAAGTAAGGATCGAAACAGGGCAAACGAAATTAAACCGATTAACACAAAGAACTATTGAAACTAAAACAGATCTACGATTACTAGACGAGGTAAACACGTAAACAGACATTAACTATCGTATCCATGCGTACGTGAATAGATCCAGACTAGACGAGGTAAACACGTAAACATACATGAACTCCAGATCCAAGCCATCCACAACAATCCAACACCATTTTCATCTCCAATCTTCATAGATCCAAACAAATCCAACCAATCAACTACAATTCTCCGCCCAATTCAAACTCCAACATCAGATCAAACATTAACAGACATCGAAAGCAAGAGGAAATGTAAAGATAGCATAAAACAGAACAGAAATGTAAATCCCATAACAAAATAGTGCAATATCCAATGAGATTATAACAAAATACGACCGAACTTCGAACAGCAAAGACTCGGGAAATCCGAAATGAAAACAGAAAGCAAATAAATGATTGTATCTTCGCCTCTGTGGAGACGGTGTTACACCACAACTGAATCAGAAACGTGAACCCCCCGAGATGATTCCCCTCAAAGTGTGTGTAGAGAAAAATGAAAAAGCTAAGCTAAGAGTCGATGTTCAGAAAAGCTCTCCTTCATGTTGAACGCGTGCTCTTATTTATAGTGGGAAGAGCTTCTAGACTATTCTTGTGATTCCCATTTTGCCCTCTGTTTGGATGCTCATTCGTCTAGCAACTCTTCCCTCTTCTGCTCACTTCCCCCGCCAACTTCTTCCTCCAGGTAATCTTCTGCTTTTTCCTGGGGTTGGCGGTTTCTCTACACACCTGGCTTATAAATTCTTGTTAGACCTAGGAAATCACAGAATTTATCCCCATAACCAATGCATGAAATTAGCCTTATCACTCATCTTGTAGCAAAATGCTTTACTCAAAAGGAAATCATCGAATTTATCCTCATTAAGAATAATCATGGCACTAGTAGCTCATTTTAATATGGAGCTACATCAGATGGATGTAAAGACAGCGTTTCTTAATGACGACATTACAGAAACGATTTATATGGTGCAACCTGAAAACTTTCTATCTGGTTTTAAACAAACGTCTCGTCAATGGTATGTTAAATTTCATCAAGTTGTTATCTCATTTGGTTTTGAGACGAATCCCGTTGATGAATGCGTATACTATAAGTTCAGTGGGAGCAAATTCATTTTCCTGGTTCTATATGTCGATGACATTTTACTTGCTTGCAACGATGTGGATTTATTACGTGACACCAAGAAATTTCTTTCAAGATAATTCGAAATGAAAGATCTTGGTGATGCTTCTTTTGTATTTGGAATCCAAATACATTGGGATCGTTCCCTAGGTGTACTTGGATTATCACAAAAGAGCTACATCGATAAAGTGTTGGCAAGATTCGGCATGAAAGATTGTAGTCGAGGAGATACCCCTTTGGCTAAAGGTGATAAATTCAGTTTGAATCAATGTCCCGAAAATGAGCTTGCTAGAAAGGAAATGGAATTACTCCCCTATGCATCGGCTGTGGGACGTCTTATGTATGCACAAGTATGCACGCGTCCGGATATTGCGTTCATAGTGGGCATGCTAGGCAGATACTTGAGTAATCCCGGTATGGATCATTGGAAAGCAGTCAAACGTGTTTTGCGGTATCTGCAAAGAACAAAGGATTATATGATCACTTATAGGAAATCGGATCAGCTTGAGATCATTGGGTATTCTGATTCGGATTTCGCGGGATGCCAAGACAGTCGTAGATCCACGTCAGGTTATGTGTTTATGCTCGCTGGAGGGGCTATAACTTGGAAAAGTGTTAAACAAACATTGATAGCCACCTCTACAATGGAAGCAGAATTCATAGCTTGTTTTGAGGCATCACAACATGGAGTATGGCTGCGAAACTTTATTCAAGGACTGCAAATTGTGGATAGTATTAAAAGACCACTCAAGTTATATTGTGACAATAAGTCCGCAGTCATGTACTCCAACAACAACATGAGCTCGTCGAAGTCTAAACACATTGACATCAAGTTCCTTGCTGTTAAGGATAGAATTCAGAGTAGACAATTGCAAATTGAACACTTAGGTTCGACTTCCATGCTTGCGGATCCTTTTACTAAAGGTTTACCGCCTTCGGTCTTTCATGAGCATGTATTTCACATTGGTATTCGACCTTGTGATACTTTGGTTTAGTGGAAGTTTATGTTCATCTATGTAATAACATTGAATTTCAGTTATATTAAGTGCAATTTAGTTACTTTGGTTTTAGTTACTTTGAATTATGCTTTGGTATTTTCTGATCTCACTACAGTTTCAGAGGACCAGTTGAAAATAGACATGCAAAAGATCACATAGCATGTAATTTTCATGCTGCACACTCATATTTTGATTTGTGTTGCTAGATGTGTTGATATTTGTGATCACTGATGAGTTTAGTCATGTATACGTGTTGTGACTTAAACTTCTTTGGTTCTATATTAACATGTTTAGTAGACCGGATCAGTAAAGATGATTAATATAAGTAGTAAGCGCTCAACTTCAGTAATGTACAATCATTTGGTGACATTTATGTTGGCTCAAGTGGGAGATTGTTGGAACATTTTAATATGGTCCAACATAATAGTCTAAAGATTGTATAATATTAATGACT
>NC_062966.1:6283010-6300553 GCF_023119035.1 Salvia hispanica
TAGACGATGACTCTGGATCCCAGTAGGTACTGCCTGAACTTCTCGAATGAATAGACAACCGCCAACATCTCCTTCTCGGTGGTGTCATAATTCCGTTGGGCTTGATTCAAGGTTTTTGATGCATAGAATATCACATACCTTTTCCCATCGATCTTCTGACCCAGTACGGCCCCCACTGCATAGTCACTAGCATCGCACATCACCTCGAAGGGGTGATCCCAGTCAGGAGCCTGAATGATCGGTGCAGAAATCAATTTTTCCTTGAGGAGGTTGAAAGCAGCCTTGCAATGCTCATCGAAGACGAACTCCACCTCGTTCTGGAGAAGCCTGGTAAGAGGTTGGGCAATCTTGGCGAAATCCTTGATAAATCTTCGATAAAATCCAGCATGGCCAAGGAAACCTCTTATTCCTTTTTGATCAGTAGGGAATGGTAGTTTGGATATGACATCCACTTTAGCTTGATCCACCTGGATCCCCTTTTCTGACACCACGTGTCCTAAAACAATTCCTTCTGTAACCATAAAGTGGCATTTCTCAAAATTTAAGACCAGACTCTTTGCTTGACACCTTTCTAGCACCACATCCAAATGTTGCAAGCACGAGTCGAAAGAGTCTCCATAGACAGTGAAATCATCCATAAAGATCTCTATACAATCTTCAATCAAATCCGAGAATATGCTCATCATGCATCGTTGGAAAGTACCGGGGGCGTTGCATAGACCAAATGGCATACGCCTATACGCATAGGTTCCAAACGGGCAAGTGAACGTGGTCTTATCCTGGTCCTCCGGGTCCACATAGATTTGAAAGTAACCACTGTACCCATCCAAAAAGCAGAAGTACTTCCTCCCAGCCAGTCGCTCCGGCATTTGATCGATGAATGGCAGGGGAAAATGGTCCTTCCTGGTTGCATTGTTCAGCTTCCGGTAATCTATGCACATTCTCCACCCGGTAACTAGTCTGGTGGGCACTAGCTCATTTCTCTCATTCTTAATCACCTGGATCCCTGACTTCTTGGGGACCATATGGATTGGGCTAACCCATTCACTGTCTGGCACCGAGTATATAATGCCCAATGAGAGCAACTTCAAGATTTCCTTCAGTATCTCTTCTCGCATGTTTGGGTTCACCTTTCTTTGAGAATATCTATGCGCCTTGGCTCCATCCTCTAGCCTAATGTGGTGCATGCAGACGTCCGGGCTTATACCTACCAGGTCCGTAAGGCTCCATCCAATAGCCTTCTTGTGTTTGCCCAGCACAGTGAGTAGTCTTGACTCTTGCTCTTCAGTCAGCCCGTTGTTGATGATTACAGGGAATGAGTCTTCCTCCCCTAGGTAAGCATACTTAAGGTTCGCTGGCAACTTTTTCAACTCCACTTGCGGGGGTAGTGTTTCTGTAGGTAGAGGGTTCTTCTTTGAATCCTCCTCTTGTTCTTGTTCAGCATCTGATTTTTCCTCCATACTGGCCGGTACCACGGCCCCTACGGATCCTGCTAGTTCTGACTTTGGACAGAATTCTGTAATTGCTTCTTCGATCTCTTCGTCAGTTAACCCCCGGCTACTGATCAGATCAAACCATGCAGCTGCTTCCACATCAACCTGGGCATACACATCCAAGGCTTGGAGCTTTTCCTGCAATAATTCGGTCTCAAGAAATTTTTGGACTAAGGGGTCAATTACATCAACATAACATAGATTTTCAGAATCTATTGGTTTTTTCATGGCTTCATTGATGTCAAAGACAAATTTCTCACCATTAAAGTCAATGCATATTGTCCCCTCGGCCATATCCACAATTGTTTTAGCCGTTCTTAAAAATGGTCTTCCTAACAATATCCCGCTAGACTCCCTAGCTTCTGGTTCACTCATTTTAATGACATAAAAATCAGCGGGATAAGTAAAGTTCTGTATCCTGACCAATACATTTTCTAACACGCCCTCAGGATTGATACATGACCTATCAGCCAGTTGGATCCCTAGCATTCGACAATTTTACCCCTTTTAACCAATTATAAATGGATAACGGCATAACATTGATAGATGCTCCTAGATCACACATTGCATGCTCGATTTTCACATCTCCAATTGTTATGGGTAGAGTAAACATACCTGGGTCGGCTCTCTTGGGTGGTAGCTTCTCCTGTACAATGGCTGACGCTATTCCCTCCACCATGATCTTTCCATCCTCCTGGGCCTTCCCGACTATGAACTCCTTTATAAACTTCCCCAGAGGGGGCAGTCTCACGGCTTGGAGGAATGGTATGGTGACATCCAGCTTCCCAAAGATCGACATGAAATCCACCGGGTTTTCTTTCTTCCTCTTCGTCACTAACCGATATGGAAATGATTTTTCTCCCTTAGCCTCTCCAGTCAGTTCTTGTGGAATTCCCTTTGGCTCCTCCTGGGCTTGAGGTTCCGATGTAGGCATCACTCCTCCCGGCTGCTCATTTCCAGGTTGTGTTTCTCCCTCCTTTCCTTCCACGGTAGGCTCCTTGTTTAGAAAAAACGGATCCTCCATCTGAGGCAGAGGCCTCTTGAGCTCTTCCGCTGAGATGGTGTCACTCAGCACCCTTTCTCTATTAGATTCCCCAACAGGGTTCTTGAGCTGAGGTCCATCATAGGTTGTTCCGGACCGCAGTGTAATCTTGCTCACATTTGCCTTTTCAGGTACATGGACTGTAGATGGGAGTTTCCCTGAGTTCCCTTTCATTTCGCCCACCGAGTTAGCGAGCTAGGCCAACTGCCTGTTCATCATATCCATGTTTGCGTTATGCTCCTTCTGGGCACTTTGCATTCCTTGCATTGTTTCATTACTAGACTGCAAGTCATTTTTAATGCTTTGCTGCGAGGCAAGCATCTCCCCCATCATGTCCTCCATAGACCTCCTCGACCTGTTTGGCTGATGGAATTGGTTTGAGCTCTGGTGCTGATTATACTGAGGTGGTGGGTTTGATTGGTAGCCTGAGAAATTTTGTTGGTTTTGGTTCGGTGGGTACTGGTTATACTGGGCAGGAGGGTTATACTGGTCGTGGTTGTGCTGGTACTGACTTTGGTTTTGGTGGTGGGTGTTATGTTGAGGCCCTGGGTTCCAAATGATGTGGATCCATGTATTTTATGATCCATTTCCCAAGGATTACCCATTTAATGATGCTTGATCTAACTATTTTTGTGAGATTGATTTTCAATTTATCAACACAAGACACAAGATAATAAAGATCCAACCAACAAAAATTGAATCTAAACAAGAATGGATGGAAGATTAGGAATGGAAAGCATGTGTATAAAGATGAGATAAGAGAGCTACAACCATAGGACCTTAACCAAAAAGATGGAGACAACCCTAGGCAACTTTCATTAGCTCTATCACCCCTTGGCTCCACTACTCAATGGATACACTCCATTGATGCATACCTCTACTTGAATCAATCAAAGATGGAAACAAGCAACCTTCAAGGAAGGAATTGGATACAATCCTCAAAGAGGAAACTCTCTAGGGTAGAAACTTTAATTCAGCAAAAACCTAAAGAAAAGAAATGACATCAAGAGGTATTTATACTATGGGTCGGGCGTTTTAGACATGCCAAAATGCCCAGCCCGGGCGTTTTCCCTGTCCCCGGGCGATTTTCACAAGCGAAACGCCCGGTCGGGCGTTTTTCCCGAAGCTCCCGGCCTTCTCTGCGCGACTTCCGTAAAACCGCCATAACTCCTTCATTCGGACTCCGATTGGGATGTGCAAGATACCCACGCGAAGCTGTTTCCAAGACGAAGACAATGGTGGTAGTTTCATAGCTTTCGAATGTCATCTCAATAGGACGATTTCCAGTTGAATCCAACTGTAGTTGAAATCCTTGACGCACGGCTTCCATGATCGTATCATCCTCCCCTTCTTGGAAAGGATTTGTCCTCAAATCCGAGCCGTCTCTATTCATTGCCTCATCGGGAATCCCTCTAGCTTTGTTGGACCATTGGCTTGTCTTCTCTTTCATCCTTGGGCCCCAATCAACCCATGGCTCACGCCGAAATGAAGACCCTTGACGTCTAGCACTCGTGGTCATATCATCCTCCCCTCCTTGGAAAGGATTTGTCCTCAAATCCGGATTTCGTACACCAAAGACGTTGTGTGGGCCTCCAAAATCATGTTCCCTCAAGCTCAAGGCCAAGTGACAATAAACATGAGAGCACGAATTAATGATTCCTTTCATGTCCAAATCCCTCCCATAAGAAATCAAGACAAAATCATCAAGATACCCTTCATAACAAAACTCAAACAACCTCACAATATAGGTATAAGATATATGTGCAAATAAACATAGGCATTCCTTCACAATGTAGTCCCAAACAAAGCCATTAGATATAAAGTTCTTCACAAATAGACCATAAAACATCCCAACTCCATTGAATGGTTTGATGGACATGCAATAAAAGCAATCAACATGCCAAAACACAAATGCCCCAAGCACCTTGTTTCTATTTGGTTCGATCATCCTCATACAAATGATGCCCAAATCCTTGAACATCTTCACAAAAGATTTGGCATTCTCAACAAGACTAGGCATATACTCCCTCCGTCCCGCGTTACTTGCACTAGTTTCCTTTTTGGGCGTCCCAAGTTATTTGCACTCTTTCCTTTTTTAACAAAAGACAAAACATCTAATCACTCTTTTTTTATTCTATCATTTACTTTACTCTCTCTTATCTTTCCTACTTTTTTCATCTCTCCTATTTATTTAATATAATTTCTTAACCTCCGTGCCCAAAAGTAAACGTGCATTCTCAACAAGACTAGGCATATACAAGAAAGGGTCCTCATAGTGTGTATATTCAAAGGTAACCGAATAAGGTCTATTCACAAGATTCCTATTCTCAAGGTTAAACAACAAAAGACCATAAGGAACCATTGATACATCATTCTTGCTCAAATGAGAGCTACTCCACAAATTGACAAGCCCATATTTAACACATAGAGTAGGTTCATCACAACACACATCAAGTTTGCAAGAAGGATTATCATTTAACAAACAAAGTTCATCAATATGGATTTCATCCCATTGCCCCATCAATTTCAAGAGATTATCAAACATAAGGGAGCAATGTGTCCATAAACCTTCATGCACGACATGGAGACAAGACACAACACCATGCATATGATACTTGTAAAAAACTACATCAAGTATCATGAGAAATGTTTCCAAATTAGCCCCACACAATTGCTCTAGCAATTTTAAAACAATACCACAAACATGAGAACGATGCAATTTTATGCCATTAGTCACAACATCATCCTCAAGAGACATATGAGTGGAAAAATCCTTCACAAAACGGCCATAGAATACTCCAATCCCATTGAAGGGTTTAACCACTTTGCAATGAAGACATAGCAAACACCAAGTTCTAAAGTCATTATCCATGTTACTCTTCTTGGTCTTAGTATCCTCATCCACATACACATGAAGCTCAAAATTACCAACAAATGAAAGTTTAGGCATCTTAGCATGCAAGGAAGTCACTCCAACATTCAAGGTAGAAGCCACAAGAGAAATGTCATGTCTCTCAATGCTTGATTTTACCAAGAAAGGATCAATATATGGTGCAAAGGTAGATTTAGCATTCAAAGTTTCAAGCTCATGAGACCACTTTTTACACAAGACATCAATAACAAATTTATCAACACAAAGGGGCTTCTCTAATGTAATCTCATTCAATGAAACATCACAAGGAGATAAGGATAGTGCACTTGAACCTTGGGCAAGGAGTTCATCCACTTGCCCTCGTTCCTCTTGTTCCTTCTCCGGGTGAGTAGTTTCCAAGCCATGTACAACATGATGCCTCACTTCCATGCCTTCAATTAAATTTCCTACAAATTCATGAACACAAAAAGACATAGAAGAAGTGTTAGTGGGTAAGGGTTTAGTTTCCTCACCAAGGGCAAGAGGCAAAGGATCATTTGGTGCCCACCCAAGGTTGACCTTAGAATCTAACAAGCACCCTTTACTCACTTGTGCTTGTGGTTTTTCTCTCATTTGATATTTTTCTTTTCTCTCACCCCCACCACTCTCTCTTGACTTTTGCACCTCACACTCTTGTCTTTTATCACGCTCTCTTGGCTTTTTAGACTCACATTCACTCTCAAGCCTTTTCTCTCTCTCTCGTTCTTTTTTTCTACTAATTTGGATTAAGCTCTTCGAAGAGGAGACATTTCCATATACATCAAGAGACTTATGTGATAAATGGAAAGAAGAGGGTGTAGCCAAATTACTTGATGAGTTACCTCTTTGGTTTGTGTCAACACCACCATGTGGGTAGGTAGGCCTCAATCGAGCTCTATACGAGACTTCTTCTTTAATTGTCCTCTCAAACCCCTTAGAGCATCGATAACGCGCCTGGGCCGGGCCGCAAATCGCGAGTCTCGGCCCGAGAACAGCGTTGGAGGGGAGAGCGGCACGGCTCGGGACGGTCCCGAGGACGCAGTTGCGTCCCTGGGCCGTTCCCGGGGTCCGGCCCGGCTCGACTTTACACGGCGTGGGACGTGCCGCAATACGGCCTGGCCGGCGTTGGAGGTGAGCTATTTCCGTCCCGGGCCCCAATTTCAGGAGGAAGAAGAGGGAGGAAGAGGAGGAAGAGGGCAATGGAGCCTCTCAATTTCTGATTTTTTTTGCATTTGGAATAGAAAGAAGAGGGATAGGGCGGGGAAGAAGAAGGGGGCGACGAGCCTCAATTTTTGATTTTCTTTGCATTTTTTTTTTTTTGCATTTTGAAGAAGAAGAGGGGCGAGAGGAAGATGAATAATAGCACCCTGTCTGTTGGCACCTTTCGCAACACTGACAAAACTCGAAGGCATCTCAAAGGGTAATTCCAGTCTAGCGCCCTGATTATTGGTGCTGACACGAGTTTGTCCTTAAGCAATTGAAAAGCCTGCTTGCATCCTTCGTCAAAGACGAAATCCACATCGTTATGCAACAGATGGGTGAGCGGTTGCGCGATTTTCACGAAATCTCTAATAAACCTCCTATAAAATCCCGCGTGACCCAGGAAGCCTCTAAATTCTTTTTGGTTTGTGGGGTAAGGTAACTTCGATATCACATCCACCTTTGCCTTGTCCACTTGTATCCCTCTTTCAGAAACCACGTGACCTTGGACAATACCTTCAGACACCATGAAGTGGCATTTTTCGAAATTCAGGACCAGGTGCTTCTCCTGGCATCTTCTCAATACTAAGTCAAGGCTGACCAAACAAGTGTCGAATGAATTCTCATATACGGTAAAGTCATCCATGAATATCTCAATGCATACCTCAAGCAAATCCGAAAAGATACTCATCATACACCGCTGGAACGTTCCTGGTGCGTTACACAACCCAAACGACATTCTTCGGTATGCATACGTACCGAAATGGCACGTGAATGTGGTCTTCCCCTGATCCTCTAGGTCTACGTAAATCTGGAAATAACCGCTGTATCCATCAAGGAAACAAAAATACTGTTTGCCAGCCAACCTTTCTAACATCTGATCAATGAAGGGTAGAGGGAAGTGATCCTTATTCGTGGATTCATTCAGCTTCCTATAGTCGATGCACATCCTCCATCCATTCACAAGCCTAGTGGGCACCAATTGGTTCTTTTCATTCTTGACAACCTGTATTCCTGACTTTTTGGGCACCATATGGACTGGACTGACCCACTCACTGTCCGGAATGGAGTAGATGATCCCTAGAGAGAGCAATTTCAACACCTCCTTTAGAACTTCCTCTCGCATGTTCGGATTCAGTTTCTGTTGTGCGTCTTGGTGAGCTTTCACACCCTCTTCTAAATGGATGTGGTGCATACAAAGATCAGGGCTGATTCCTACTAAATCAGAGAGGGTCCACCCTATTGCTTCCTTGTTCCGCCTGATTACTTCCAACAATTCCTTCTCCTGCTCCTTGGTCAAGTTACTGTTGACTATCACTGGGAATGTCTCGTTTTCTTCCAAGTAAGCATATTTGAGGCCTGGTGGGAGTGTCTTCAGTTCCTTCTTTGTGTCATTCATCTCCTGGGGCAAGGGATTTTTTTTTGCAATATCGGGTAATGTCTCCTTCCCAGACCCAGGAGAATTCTCCAGGCTAGCCACATGGGCTGATCCCCTTGATCTAGCTGACTCGGGATTTTTGCAAAACTCCATGATGGCTTCTGTTAGCTCCTCATCTGTCAATTCCATTGTGTTCATTGCTGCACACCACCCTACAACTTCTCGGTCGATTAAATGGCTCAACTCCGAGTTGTCAATTTGTTCATGTATCAATTCCGTCTCAAGATATTCTTGGACCAGGGGGTTAATAACATCTATAGCATACAAATTCTCAACATCTAATGGCCTTTTCATTCCCTCATCTATGCTAAATGTATATATTTCCCCATTATAATCCAAGCAAATCGTTCCATCAAAGACATCGATAATGGTCTTAGCGGTACGTAAGAACGGTCTCCCTAAGAGCACGCCAGCAGAGGAAGAATGGATCAGCTGCTCGAGGTAAAGATCTCTCTAAATCTCCCTTCTGGAGGTCATCCTGAATATGAACTTCTCTGGGTCTAGAGTTGTCCTTGTGAAACACTTGGCTCTCCTTCCCCTTACTTACCTGTGCTGGTGTGTCTTCATCGATCTCCAGCGTCGGTCCTTCATAACCCTGCCCGGATCTCAAGGTGATCTGACTAATGTTTGCTCGTTCAGGTGGCTTGACTGTAGCGGGAAGTTTTCCTTCATTTCCCCGCATCTCATTCAAAGAAACCGCAATTTGAGACAGCTGCTTTGCCATCATGTCCATGGCTGCTTTGTGGTCCAACTACGCGTCTTGCAGCTTGTGCTCCACGTCATTGTTTGAATGCAGGTTATTCTGCATGAACTGCTGCGAATTCACTAGGTCGTGGACCATGTCATCCAGACTCCTTTGTGGTTTGAAGTTGGATTGACTCGGATTCGACCCTTGACCCTGGTTCTGCCCTTGGTTCTGTCGATAATTCCCTTGGTGGTTATTGTACTGGTTGCTAGATCCTTGATTCCCTTGGTGGTTAGGTTGGAAATTCTGGTAATTTCCTTGGTTATTCCTCTGGTGTGGTGGCACATAGGAGCTCCCTGGATTGTTCTGATATCTGTTTCCCCAATTAGTATGATCCTGAGTCCTGTATCTCAATTGCTGCTGCCCCTCCTGATTCCCTCCTGACCAATTGGACTGCCTCTTTGGAGGGTGTGAATAATTTGTGATCTGTAGTGGAGGCGGTTGGCTTGGATCGTTGTCAGTCCATCTAAAATTAGGGTGAGTTCTCCATGAGCGTCCCTTTGCTTCCCTGATTCCAACTTCCATCCGGATTCCAGCTCGCCATCGAATTCGCCTGGACTTGGTACTCTCCTTCACAGTATTGACCGTAATAAGGTTGAAGTTGCCTTTCCTCTAGACCCGGGGATTTCTCACTTTCTTGTGGGCCATGAGGGTTGCACTTCTCAATTGCATTTAAAAGTGCTTTCTCCAACTTATCTATGATAGGCCTCCACTTTCTTATCGTCTTGCTCTGTCACTGCATTGGCCGATCCCCTTCTCATAATGCTCCGAGGGTTATCATAGGCCTTCTTCGCCTCGAGTGCTTTCTCCAACTTATCTATGATAGGCCTCCACTTTCTTATCGTCTTGCTCTGTCACTGCATTGGCCGATCCCCTTCTCATAATGCTCCGAGGGTTATCATAGGCCTTCTTCGCCTCGATCAATCTCCCCATGGATTCTCTGGCTTCACTTGCTTTATTCTTAGTAAAATTTCCCCCGCTCGAGGAATTCATCAAATCTTTTGATTCAGGGTTCGCTCCTTCGTAAAACAGATAGTAAATCTCTGCCACGATCATCCTGTGGTTCGGACAAGCATCCAACAATCCCTTGAACCGGGACCAGTAAGAACTCAGAGACTCATCATACTCTTGCTTGCACTCCTGGATTTCCTTCTTCAGAGCGTTCATCTTGTTTGATTGGAAAAAATAATCCAGAAATTCTAACTTGAAATCCCTCCAGGTTCGGATCGAGTCCGGAGGTAACCTTAACAGCCATGTGTTGGCTTCTCCCTTCAAAGCAAACGGAATTGCTCTCAAGCGATAATCCTCCTCAGTCGTATCGTTAGGCCTTTTTTGAATACCACACAGTTTTCCGAATTCGTTCAAGAACTCATACGGTCATTCGTTTCTTCGTCCAGAGAACGTCGGTAAGATCCCTAGAACGTTGGTCTTAATGTCGATGGATCTCTGCCTCTGGTTGGTAATAATGGCTTGGGCTGGCTCACCGTCTAGATGCGCAGTCAGCGAGCCAATCTCTGGATCTGGATCTGCCACGTTCGCCATATCCATGTCTTCCTCTCCCTCGGTTTCGGAATCCTCTGTTTCTGTAGACGACTTCGGGTCCTCTTCTCCCGACGTGTTCCACTCCTTCTCACTTTCTGATTCGAATGGGAATGGATCTATTGTTCTCAACCCAGATCTGGTGGTGACAGTAGACGTAGACTCCTTGACCTGCCACTTGTATCGGGTATTTCCTGATCCAGATGAATTGACCCAACTTCCGAAATGGGAGCCCCCGTTCATAAACTGGAAACAACAACAACGAAACAAAAAGAAACTAAACTATATACACCAAAAATCATCTAAACACAATTGAAACAAACGCCATCCATCCCCGGCAACGGCGCCATTTGAAACTGTAGATATTTTTAGCTGCGTGCACAAAATGGAATATCAAGCTTCTTGGGTCCAAAGAATCCACAAGATCACAAGGTCTAGGAACTCGCGGAACGCTGAAAGATCTCGGTCGTTGGACACACAGTATATCACTTCAAAACCCTCAACCCTCGTATAGTAGAATTAGTATAGGGAAGTAGGGATCGATCCCACGAGGACAGATGCGAAATCATGCATTTAAAGGGCTTTAGGGTGGTAAGGTTACTGCCACGCAAATTGGGGTTGAGGAACTTAAACTAGACAGAGGAAAATGAATATAACTATCTCTAGATCTAAGAACAGGAAAACAACCACGTAACAAAGATTGGCATTATATCATCACTATCTTCAAACCAACTTCCTAGATCTAGTAATGTCACTACCTAATCTAGCTAGACAGACTCGATGCATGCAGTGGGAACCATTTTCCCAAAATAAAAGTGTACGACCAAAAGCTGCAAAATAACCAATTCTAAGCCTAACTACCTACAAACGCAAGCACAATCGGAATTTAACTGAAACATGATGAAAACAGAACAATGATAGTAACTTAACGGCGACCAACAGATCGGACGTCAGAAAATGCCGAGGAACAAAATAAAACTCAGATCTCCATCTCCTAGATGAAGTAAAACAGAAACGAAAGCGGAAGTTCAAAATCCATGCACAATTCAATTCCCCTGTTCAGATCCACACTTCGGATGCTAAATCCACTCCGGATCCAAACACCCGAGACAAACTCCGTTCGAAATCATATCCATAACTACAGATTCACCAAATTCTTCACAGATCAACAACAACAACCACAGATCAACTCATATTTCCTAGATCAAGTACGCAAAACATCCAACACAGAGAATAACAATCAACCTTCGAAACAAAACTCCTCAAAACATAGAATCAACATAAATCAACACAGAATCAACACCTTCATAACATGAAATAAAATTCATAGATAAACAGCAAGTAGTAAACGGACAAATCGACTTCGAAACGGCGAAGTTCGACAGAAATCAAAACATAAACGCTGGAAAGTAAATGATTGTATCTTCGCCCTCCTTGAGGACGGTGTTGCACAAATTTCCCGAAGATTAGACCAGTATTCTACCCCATAATTCCCATTTCCCAAGTGTGTGTGTGTGTGTGAGTTGAGAGCTATCGTCTATATCATGTGTGTTGCATGCTCCTCCTTATATAGGCGTGAAAGTGGGTTGTCTTCTTTGCCCTCAGCTTTGGACTCCCCTTATACACCAAAAATCATCTAAACACAATTGAAACAAACGCCATCCATCCCCGGCAACGGCGCCATTTGAAACTGTAGATATTTTTAGCTGCGTGCACAAAATGGAATATCAAGCTTCTTGGGTCCAAAGAATCCACAAGATCACAAGGTCTAGGAACTCGCGGAACGCTGAAAGATCTCGGTCGTTGGACACACAGTATATCACTTCAAAACCCTCAACCCTCGTATAGTAGAATTAGTATAGGGAAGTAGGGATCGATCCCACGAGGACAGATGCGAAATCATGCATTTAAAGGGCTTTAGGGTGGTAAGGTTACTGCCACGCAAATTGGGGTTGAGGAACTTAAACTAGACAGAGGAAAATGAATATAACTATCTCTAGATCTAAGAACAGGAAAACAACCACGTAACAAAGATTGGCATTATATCATCACTATCTTCAAACCAACTTCCTAGATCTAGTAATGTCACTACCTAATCTAGCTAGACAGACTCGATGCATGCAGTGGGAACCATTTTCCCAAAATAAAAGTGTACGACCAAAAGCTGCAAAATAACCAATTCTAAGCCTAACTACCTACAAACGCAAGCACAATCGGAATTTAACTGAAACATGATGAAAACAGAACAATGATAGTAACTTAACGGCGACCAACAGATCGGACGTCAGAAAATGCCGAGGAACAAAATAAAACTCAGATCTCCATCTCCTAGATGAAGTAAAACAGAAACGAAAGCGGAAGTTCAAAATCCATGCACAATTCAATTCCCCTGTTCAGATCCACACTTCGGATGCTAAATCCACTCCGGATCCAAACACCCGAGACAAACTCCGTTCGAAATCATATCCATAACTACAGATTCACCAAATTCTTCACAGATCAACAACAACAACCACAGATCAACTCATATTTCCTAGATCAAGTACGCAAAACATCCAACACAGAGAATAACAATCAACCTTCGAAACAAAACTCCTCAAAACATAGAATCAACATAAATCAACACAGAATCAACACCTTCATAACAGGAAATAAAATTCATAGATAAACAGCAAGTAGTAAACGGACAAATCGACTTCGAAACGGCGAAGTTCGACAGAAATCAAAACATAAACGCTGGAAAGTAAATGATTGTATCTTCGCCCTCCTTGAGGACGGTGTTGCACAAATTTCCCGAAGATTAGACCAGTATTCTACCCCATAATTCCCATTTCCCAAGTGTGTGTGTGTGTGTGAGTTGAGAGCTATCGTCTATATCATGTGTGTTGCATGCTCCTCCTTATATAGGCGTGAAAGTGGGTTGTCTTCTTTGCCCTCAGCTTTGGACTCCCCTTTCCTAGCCATTTTCTTCCTCGATTCTGCTCACTTTTCGCCTCCTCCCTTCGCTAGTCCACTTCCTTCAATTCTTTCTGGACCTGGCGAATTTCCTTCACACACCTGGCTTAAACAATGTGTTAGACCCAGTAAATGGTGATTTTCATCATATAACCGATGCATGAAATTAGTCTTATCAATACTCCGAAAGGCTTGAGACTTAGCCACTCGATTCTGAGTACCAAAAAGATTAGTCAAATTTTGCATTATCTCGGCGGCAGTTTCCATGGCAGGATGCTGATGCTTGAGTACTGATGACATAGAAGCCAACATATAGCACTTAGCCATCTCATTTTCCTTATGCCACCGCCTATGCGCATTCTGAACTCCCACCGCAGCGTTAGCCGCCGGTACTGGGGGGCGTGGAGTAGTGAGCACAAACTTGTACTCTTCAACTGTGAGAACGATGTCCAAATTTTGTTTCCATTCTATGTAATTTTGGCCCCCGAATTTGTTTTCTTTAAGTATTGAAGAGAGGGGATTGAATGACATTTTGACGATTTAATTGCACTGCAAAACAGAAGATTTACTATTTGTCATAAACTTATGTAAGAAGTGTGATTAGATTAACTATAAAACTTTTCAAAATCTTACAACTGCAAAATTAAAATTTTGTACCCTCCATAAGAGGTCAATACGCATTAAAATTTTACATATTACTGGTCACAAACACAGATGAATAGTCCAAAGACCACATAATGGCATGGCCGCCTAATGATGCCTAAACACGACCACCAGATTTAGCATTACAGAGTCTTAATTCTACGACACACTCCCATAACAATGCTCATGTGCCGCTAACAAGATCAAGCTATCTCAGAAATTCTGCATGAACCCCTGAATTTCGCAATTTCTTAGGATTATTGTCCCCACATAATAGGTGGCGATAATATTGGAAATCACATTCTAGTTCACACTATCTATATATGAGAAGTCCACCCTCATGAACTTACTAATTTCTTAGGATTATTGTCCCCACATAATGGGTGGTGATAATATTAGAAATAAGCTTCACAAATTGCAGATCAATCGATGGAGACCATATACAAACTTTAAGTTCATAATTATCGCTAAGATATTTGGATTATGGTTTTTCTTAATTATCCTTAGCCTTAAGGCAGATAAAGGCTTAATTAAATTCTGTTGGTATTTAATTGACTGGATAATTAAATCTTTCGTACTCTTTTATAATCTTATTTTAGGAAATTAATAATTCTAAAATTTTATTCTTATTTATGTCTACTATAAGAAATATCTAAAATAAATAAATTATTTAAATCTTAATAAGACACAAATAATTAAATTCGTATTATTCCATGTTCAAGATTAGGAAGAGTATTTTATTATTTAATGAATTCCTATACATCTATCCTAATTAGGATATCTAGATATATACTCCCTCCGTCCCAGATAATTTGGGACACTTTGACCTTGCATGGGTTTTAAGAAATCTAATGGAAAGTGAGTTGAAAAGGTTGGTGGAATGTGGGTCCTACTTTTAAAGTATTAGTTTTATAATAAAATGTGAGTATGAATAAGTTAATAGAATATGGGGTCCATTACCAAAAATGGTAAAAGTGAAATGAGACAAATTATGTGGGACGGCCCGAAATGAAATAATGGGTTGAATTATCTGGGACGGAGGGAGTAATATTCAAGAAACTATTTAATTATTCTCATCTATATCATCTAGGATTAAATATAAATATTTATGAAATAGAAAATAATCAAAATATTCCTAAAATCTAGGGAAATCTTCCCAAAATATTTTATTTCCATTAAATAATATTATTTTAATGATATCTTTTAATTATGGAATTAAATAATCATGAAAATATTCCTTCATCGTTATCTCATCGTACGAGGTTTGCACGCACGATGAACAACAAAATTCCGGCGAGTTGGTCGCTGGAATCCGGCAGCCCAGCGTCTCGACCAGCAGCGCATGAAACGCGCGTTAGCTCTCGTCCTCCCGACGCGTCCTCGGGCTCGGTTTCTCGACACCATGGGTGGCGCTGCGTCTCGTCCAGCAGCGTGCAAGGTTGTGATGCTGCTCTCGGTCGTCACACGCCTGATCTCTGTTGTCCAGCATCGCCGGCTCTTACTGGCTTGGCCAACGAACACACGTTACGGTGTATCTCTCGGCCAGGCATGCCAAAAACGCGAATTCCGCCTAGGGTTAGGGTTCGGCGGCTGGCGTCTTGGTGGTTCTCGGATGAACCACCACGCCTCGACGTTCAATCGTCAAGCTCGCAACCGGCCGCCGTCTAGGGTTTTCCGTCTCGGCCGGCGGCGCGCACGAGCCCATGCTCGTCTACGCATCGCCCCATCACCATCGACCCTCGGCACCCACTACTTCGACAACCCTAATCTCCGATCAAGCGTTGCGCGTCGTGTGATCAAAAAATTCAAGTTCTTTGGTTCGATTGTTCTTGAGTTCATCATGCATAAAAAATATAACGAAATGCAAGAACATGCATACATGAATTTCGCGAAATTTAAATCCAAATAATCAGAGCCAAAACTGGCTTTGATACCAATTGAAGGGGTTGGCAGCGGAAGCGTACATAAATCAATTACATAATAATCCTGATCTATTTAGCATATTATTTAGCTACTATAGAACAAAATAAAACTAAGGGAACTTCTACCATAAGGAAGGAGACAACACCTCTTTAGTTGGGAGACCAAAGACTTACCCAAAAAGGGCAGTCCAGCCTGCAATCTGTCACGCCAATGCAGCACCTGTTTTCTCACCAACCACAACAAACAAGTATCAATTAATATCCATGTACTAAGTACTCAAATAAAGCCATCTCTCAAGTATATCCTACTGCAGAATCATAGTCAAAGGGGATTCTCTGTAAGATGGGAACAAAATAGTGTAACAACCCCAATTAATCCCCCATAGTACCTCAAGATTTCAGCCTATAAAAAGCCCCCTCCACACCACACACCAACTCCTTGCACACACACTTCAAAATTCAGCAAAAACAGAGAGTTAGAGGGCAGAGCAAGTAGTGAGCAGCAGCAAGTCAGCCACTCCTTCGATTTCCAGAGGTAATACACCTCCACCCTTCCTCCCAATCATTTTTCATGCCATCATATAGAGTCACCACAACTTAGGAATCACAATCAATATAACACAAGCACGATAGGCTGCCCTTATGCTATAGTTCAGTAGCAAGTTTCTTTTTTTTTTAAAGAGTTAAGCTCTTTCCAGTGAGCAACCAAATAAATCCCAACAAGTTCAAGGAATCCCCATTAATCACATAACAATCTAACATAGTTACTACTCCAAGAACTCAACATAAAAGCCACTAAGAGGTAGGGACAAGAGAAGGCTTAGCTTAATCGTAGAGTTGACCGGCAACGGCGGGACTCCGAGGAGCTCTGCGGAACAGCTGCAAGCCACGGCCGAGAGAGGGAGAAGGAGGCGATGCCTCCTCTCTGCTGCCGGAATCGCCGAGGATGGAGCGCTGGGCAGAAGGGGTGAAACGGAGAGAAGCGAAGTCTTCTCCTCTCCGATGGCGGCTCGACAGCTCCGACAGAGGCTCGCTTACGAGCCCAGAGGTCGGCGATGGGTAGGTAGCAGCGGCGAGGTTTCAATTGGTGTCGAGGCGGGGCGGATGGCGGCGATACCGCCGAGGAAGAAAGAGAGGGAGATGAAGCAGAGGCGGCGGCTATGGCGCTCCGGCGACAGGTGAGCGGCGATTTCCGCCGAGGAAGAAAGGAAGAGAGGGAGATGGAGCAGAGGCGGCGACTATGGCGCTCCGGCGACAGGAAGCGACGATTCCGTCGAGAGGGAGAGAAGAGAGAGTTTTTGGATTAGGGTTGGTGTGTTTGAATTGGGAATTTTGTTTGTGTATAGGGGAGAGACCGATGGGTATGGGGGAGTTGTTTGTTTGGGGCCTCTTTCTTTTTATTTGTTTTGGGCCTTGACCAATCAAGTAATGTTTTGGCCCACTAATTAAATTAAAGTAGGTATGAGGGATCTAATTAAATCATGGGTCTTACTATGTTGTGGATTTAATAATTAATAGTCCGCATTTTATCTCCACGAGGATAAGTCGTTTCTCTTCCGGAATCTTAGTACGAGTGCTCAAATAATTAATTTTAAGAGACTACAATACGCTAACGATGAATAGACCTCGAGCTTATTCTAGTATGCTTAAATAAATGGCATGGGAGGTAGCACCCTC